>NW_027040106.1:0-17974 GCF_034236695.1 Oncorhynchus nerka
CACTAAACAGCGTCTCTCTCCCAGTCTCTCTCGCTCTCTCTCCCAGTCTCTCTCTGGGTGCTAGACCACTAAACAGTCTCTCTCTCTCGGTGCTCTCTCTCTCTCTCTCTCTCTCTCTCTCTGGGTGCCAGACACTAAACAGTCTCTCTCTCTCTCTGGGTGCCACCAAAACAGTCTCTCTCTCTCTCTCTCTGGGTGCTAGACACTAAACAGTCTCTCTCTGGGTGCTAGACACTAAACAGTCTCTCTCTCTCTCTGGGTGCTAGACACTAAACAGTCTCTCTCTCTCTGGGTGCTGACACTAAAACAGTCCTCCATTCTCCTCTCTGGGTGCTAGACACTAAACAGTCTCTCTCTCTCTGGGTGCTATACACTAAACAGTCTCTCTCTCTCTCTGGGTGCTAGACGCTAAACAGTCTCTCTCTCTCTCTCTCTCTCTGGGTGCTAGACACTAAACAGTCTCTCTCTCTCTCTGGGTGCTAGACACTAAACAGTCTCTCTCTCTCTCTCTGGGTGCTAGACACTAAACAGTCTCTCTCTGGGTGCTAGACACTAAACAGTCTCTCTCTCTCTGGGTGCTCTAAACAGTCTCTCTGCTCTCTGGTGCTAGACACTAAACAGTCTCTCTCTCTGGGTGCTAGACACTAAACAGTCTCTCTCTCTGGGTGATACTCTCTCTGGGTGCTAGACACTAAACAGTCTCTCTCTCTCTCTGGGTGCTAGACACTAAACAGTCTCTCTCTCTCTGGGTGCTAGACACTAAACAGTCTCTCTCTCTCTGGGTGCTAGACACTAAACAGTCTCTCTCTCTCTGGGTGCTAGACACTAAACAGTCTCTCTCTCTCTGGGTGCTAGACACTAAACAGTCTTTATCTCTCTCTGGGTGCTAGACACTAAACAGTCTCTCTCTCTCTGGGTGCTATACACTAAACAGTCTCTCTCTCTCTCTGGGTGCTAGACGCTAAACAGTCTCTCTCTCTCTCTCTGGTGCTAGACACTAAACAGTCTCTCTCTCTCTCTCTCTCTGGGTGCTAGACACTAAACAGTCTCTCTCTCTCTGGTGCTAGACACTAAACAGTCTCTCTCTCTGGTGCTAAACAGTCTCTCTCTCTGGGTGCTAGACACTAAACAGTCTCTCTCTCTCTCTGGGTGCTAGACACTAAACAGTCTCTCTCTCTCTCTCTCTCTCTGGGTGCTAGACACTAAACAGTCTCTCTCTCTGGGTGCTAGACACTAAACAGTCTCTCTCTCTCTCTCTGGGTGCTAGACACTAAACAGTCTCTCTCTCTGGGTGCTAGACACTAAACAGTCTCTCTCTCTGGGTGCTAGACACTAAACAGTCTCTGGGTGCTAGACACTAAACAGTCTCTCTCTCTCTCTCTGGGTGCTAGACACTAAACAGTCTCTCTCTCTCTCTCTCTGGGTGCTAGACACTAAACAGTCTCTCTCTCTCTCTGGGTGCTAGACACTAAACAGTCTCTCTCTCTCTCTGGTGCTAGACACTAAACAGTCTCTCTCTCTGGGTGCTAGACACTAAACAGTCTCTCTCTCTCTCTGGGTGCTAGACACTAAACAGTCTCTCTCTCTCTCTGGGTGCTAGACACTAAAACAGTCTCTCTCTCTCTGCTAGACACTAAACTCTCTCTCTCTCTCTGGGTGCTAGACACTAAACGGTCTCTCTCTCTCTGGGTGCTAGACACTAAACAGTCTCTCTCTCTCTCTCTGGGTGCTAGACACTAAACAGTCTCTCTCTCTCTCCTGGGTGCTAGACACTAAACAGTCTCTCTCTCTCTCTCTCTCTGCTAGACACTAAACAGTCTCTCTCTCTCTCTCTCTGGGTGCTAGACACTAAACAGTCTCTCTCTCTGGGTGCTGGGTCTCTCTCTCTCTCTGGGACACTAAACAGTCTCTCTCTCTCTCTGGGTGCTAGACACTAAACAGTCTCTCTCTCCCTCTCTCTGGGTGCTAGACACTAAACAGTCTCTCTCTCTCTCTCTCTGGGTGCTAGACACTAAACAGTCTCTCTCTCTGGGTGCTAGACACTAAACAGTCTCTCTCTCTCTGGGTGCTAGACACTAAACAGTCTCTCTCTCTCTCTCTCTGGGTGCTAGACACTAAACAGTCTCTCTCTCTCTGGTGCTCTCTCTCTCTCTGACACTAAACAGTCTCTCTCTCTCTCTCTCTCTCTGGGTGCTAGACACTAAACAGTCTCTCTCTCTCTGGGTGCTAGACACTAAACAGTCTCTCTCTCTGGGTGCTAGACACTAAACAGTCTCTCTCTCTCTGGGTGCTAGACACTAAACAGTCTCTCTCTCTCTGGGTGCTAGACACTAAACAGTCTCTCTCTCTCTCTCTGGGTGCTAGACACTAAACAGTCTCTCTCTCTCTCTGGGTGCTAGACACTAAACAGTCTCTCTCTCTCTGGGTGCTAGACACTAAACAGTCTCTCTCTCTCTGGGTGCTAGACACTAAACAGTCTCTCTCTCTGGGTGCTCTGGGGTGCTAGACACGTAAACAGTCTCTCTCTCTCTCTGGGTGCTAGACACTAAACAGTCTCTCTCTCTGGGTGCTAGACACTAAACAGTCTCTCTCTCTCTGGGTGCTAGACACTAAACAGTCTCTCTCTCTGGGTGCTAGACACTAAACAGTCTCTCTCTCTCTCTCTCTCTCTCTGGGTGCTAGACACTAAACAGTCTCTCTCTCTCTCTCTCTGGGTGCTAGACACTAAACAGTCTCTCTCTCTGGGTGCTAGACACTAAACAGTCTCTCTCTCTCTCTCTCTCTCTCTCTCTGGGTGCTAGACACTAAACAGTCTCTCTCTCTGGGTGCTAGACACTAAACAGTCTCTCTCTCTCTCTAAACAGGGGTGCTAGACTCAGTCTCTCTCTCTCTCTCTGGGTGCTAGACACTAAACAGTCTCTCTCCCTCTGGGTGCTAGACACTAAGGTCTCTCTCTCTCTCTCTGGGTGCTAGACACTAAACAGTCTCTCTCTCTCTCTGGGTGCTAGACACTAAACAGTCTCTCTCTCTCTGGGTGCTAGACACTAAACAGTCTCTCTCTCCTCTCTCTCTGGGTGCTAGACACTAAACAGTCTCTCTCTCTGGGTGCTAGACACTAAACAGTCTCTCTCTCTCTCTCTGGGTGCTAGACACTAAACAGTCTCTCTCTCTCTGGGTGCTAGACACTAAACAGTCTCTCTCTCTCTCTGGGTGCTAGACACTAAACAGTCTCTCTCTCTCTAGACACTAAACAGTCTCTCTCTCTCTGGGTGCTCTCTCTCTCTCTCTGGGTGCTAGACACTAAACAGTCTCTCTCTCTCTCTCTGGGTGCTAGACACTAAACAGTCTCTCTCTCTCTCTCTCTCTCTCTGGGTGCTAGACACTAAACGGTCTCTCTCTCTCTGGGTGCTAGACACTAAACAGTCTCTCTCTCTCTCTCTCTCTCTGGGTGCTAGACACTAAACAGTCTCTCTCTCTCTGGGTGCTAGACACTAAACAGTCTCTCTCTCTCTCTGGGTGCTAGACACTAAACAGTCTCTCTCTCTCTCTGGGTGCTAGACACTAAACAGTCTCTCTCTCTGGGTGCTAAAACAGTCTCTCTCTGGGTGCTAGACACTAAACAGTCTCTCTCTCTCTGGGTGCTAGACACTAAACAGTCTCTCTCTCTCTCTCTGGGTGCTAGACACTAAACAGTCTCTCTCTGGGTGCTAGACACTAAACAGTCTCTCTCTCTCTCTCTCTGGGTGCTAGACACTAAACAGTCTCTCTCTCTCTGGGTGCTAGACACTAAACAGTCTCTCTCTCTCTCTCTGGGTGCTAGACACTAAACAGTCTCTCTCTCTCTCTCTCTCTCTGGGTGCTAGACACTAAACAGTCTCTCTCTCTCTCTCTCTCTCTGGGTGCTAGACACTAAACAGTCTCTCTCTCTCTGGGTGCTAGACACTAAACAGTCTCTCTCTCTCTCTCTCTGGGTGCTAGACACTAAACAGTCTCTCTCTCCTGGGTGCTAGACACTAAACAGTCTCTCTCTCTCTCTGGGTGCTAGACACTAAACAGTCTCTCTCTCTCTGGGTGCTAGACACTAAACAGTCTCTCTCTCTCTCTGGGTGCTAGACACTAAACAGTCTCTCTCTCTCTGGGTGCTAGACACTAAACAGTCTCTCTCTCTCTGGGTGCTAGACACTAAACAGTCTCTCTAAGTCTCTGGGTGCTAGACACTAAACAGTCTTCTCTCTCTCTCTCTCTGGTGCTAGACACTAAACTTTTCTCTCCCTCTCTCTGGGTGCTAGACACTAAACAGTCCTCTCTCCCTCTGGGTGCTAGACACTAAACAGTCTCTCTCTCTCCTGGGTGCTAGACACTAAACAGTCTCTCTCTCTCTGGGCACTCAGTCTCCTCTCCTCTCTCTGGGTGCTAGACACTAAACAGTCTCTCTCTCTCTCTGGGTGCTAGACACTAAACAGTCTCTCTCTCTCTCTGGGTGCTAGACACACTAAACAGTCTCTCTCTCTTCTCTGGGTGCTAGACACTAAGCAGTCCTCTCTCTCTCTCTAGGCAAGTGCTAGACACTAAACAGTCTCTCTCTCTCTGGGTGCTAGACACTAAACAGTCTTTATCTCTCTCTAGACACTAAACAGTCTCTCTCTCTGGTGCTAGACACTAAACAGTCTCTCTCTCTCTAGACACGTAAACAGTCTCTCTCTCTCTGGGTGCTAGACACTAAAAGTCTCTCTCTCTCTGGGTGCTAGACACTAAACAGTCTCTCTCTCTCTCTCTCTCTGGGTGCTAGACACTAAACAGTCTCTCTCTCTCTGGGTGCTAGACACTCTCTCCCTCTCTCTAGACACTAAACAGTCTCTGGGTGCTAGACACTAAACAGTCTCTCTCTCTGGGTGCTAGACACTAAACAGTCTCTCTCTCTCTCTGGGTGCTAGACACTAAACAGTCTCTCTCTCTCTCTGGGTGCTAGACACTAAACAGTCTCTCCCCCTCTCGGGTCTCTAAACAGTCTCTCTCTCTCTGGGTGCTAGACACTAAACAGTCTCTCTCTCTCTCTGGGTGCTAGACACTAAACAGTCTCTCTCTCTCTCTCTCTCTCTGGGTGCTAGACACTAAACAGTCTCTCTCTCTCTCTCTCTCTCTCTGGGTGCTAGACACTAAACGGTCTCTCTCTCTCTGGGTGCTAGACACTAAACAGTCTCTCTCTCTCCCTCTCTCTGGGTGCTAGACACTAAACAGTCTCTCTCTCTGGGTGCTAGACACTAAACAGTCTCTCTCTCTCTCTCTCTCTCTGGGTGCTAGACACTAAACAGTCTCTCTCTCTCTCTCTCTCTCTCTCTGGGTGCTAGACACTAAACAGTCTCGCTCTCTCTCTGGGTGCTAGACACTAAACAGTCTCTCTCTCTCTCTCTCTGGGTGCTCTCTAAACAGTCTCTGGGTGCTAGACACTAAACAGTCTCTCTCTCTCTCTCTCTCTGGGTGCTAGACACTAAACAGTCTCTCTCTCTCTGGGTGCTAGACACTAAACAGTCTCTCTCTCTCTGGGTGCTAGACACTAAACAGTCTCTCTCTCTGGGTGCTAGACACTAAACAGTCTCTCTCTCTCTGGGTGCTAGACACTAAACAGTCTCTCTGGGTGCTAGACACTAAACAGTCTCTCTGGGTGCTAGACACTAAACAGTCTCTCTCTCTCTCTCTCTGGGTGCTAGACACTAAACAGTCTCTCTCTCTCTGGGTGCTAGACACTAAACAGTCTCTCTCTCTCTCTCTCTCTCTCTGGGTGCTAGACACTAAACAGTCTCTCTCTCTCTGGGTGCTAGACACTCTCTCTCTCTCTCTCTCTGGGTGCTAGACACTAAACAGTCTCTCTCTCTGGGTGCTAGACACTAAACAGTCTCTCTCTCTGGGTGCTAGACACTCAGTCTCTCTCTCTCTCTCTCTGGGTGCTAGACACTAAACAGTCTCTCTCTCTCCTAGACACTAAACAGTCTCTCTCTCTCTCTCCCTCTCTCTGGGTGCTAGACACTAAACAGTCTCTCTCTGGGTGCTAGACACTAAACAGTCTCTCTCTCTCTGGGTGCTAGACACTAAACAGTCTCCTTCTCTGGGTGCTAGACACTAAACAGTCTTTCTGGGTGCTAGACTCTAAACAGTCTCTCTCTCTCTCTCTCTCTCTCTCTGGGTGCTAGACACTAAACAGTCTCTCTCTCTCTGGGTGCTAGACACTAAACAGTCTCTCTCTCTGGGTGCTAGACACTAAACAGTCTCTCTCTCTCTCTCTGGGTGCTAGACACTAAACAGTCTCTCTCTCTCTGGGTGCTAGACACTAAACAGTCTCTCTCTCTCTCTGGGTGCTAGACACTAAACAGTCTCTCTCTCTCTGGGTGCTAGACACTAAACAGTCTCTCTCTCTCTCTGGGTGCTAGACACTAAACAGTCTCTCTCTCTCTCTCTCTCTGGGTGCTAGACACTAAACAGTCTCTCTCTCTCTGGGTGCTAGACACTAAACAGTCTCTCTCTCTCTGGGTGCTAGACACTAAACAGTCTCTCTCTCTCTGGGTGCTAGACACTAAACAGTCTCTCTCTCTCTCTCTGGGTGCTAGACACTAAACAGTCTCTCTCTCTCTGGGTGCTAGACACTAAACAGTCTCTCTCTCTCTCTCTCTCTCTGGGTGCTAGACACTAAACAGTCTCTCTCTGGGTGCTAGACACTCAGTCTCTCCTCTCTCTCTGGGTGCTAGACACTAAACAGTCTCTCTCTCTGGGTGCTAGACACTAAACAGTCTCTCTCTCTCTAGACACTAAACTCTCTCTGGGTGCTAGACACTAAACAGTCTCTCCCTCTCTCTGGGTGCAGACACTAAACAGTCTCTCTCTGGGTGCTCTCTCTCTCTCTGGGTGCTAGACACTAAACAGTCTCTCTCTCTCTGGGTGCTAGACACTAAACAGTCTCTCTCTCTCTCTCTCTGGGTGCTAGACACTAAACAGTCTCTCTCTCTCTCTGGGTGCTAGACACTAAACAGTCTCTCTCTCTCTGGGTGCTAGACACTAAACAGTCTCTCTCTGGGTGCTAGACACTAAACAGTCTCTCTCTCTCTGGGTGCTAGACACTAAACAGTCTCTCTCTCTCTGGGTGCTAGACACTAAACAGTCTCTCTCTCTCTGGGTGCTAGACACTAAACAGTCTCTCTCTCTCTACGGGTGCTAAACACTAAACAGTCTCTCTCTCTCTGGGTGCTAGACACTAAACAGTCTCTCTGGGTGCATAAACAGTCTCTCTCTCTCACTCTCTCTCTCTCTGGGTGCTAGACACTAAACAGTCCCTCTCTCTGGGTGCTAGACACTAAACAGTCTCTCTCTCTCTGGGTGCTAGACACTAAACAGTCTCTCTCTGGGTGCTAGACACTAAACAGTCTCACTCTCTGGGTGCTAGACACTAAACAGTCTCTCTCTCTCTGGGTCCTCTCTCTCTCTGGGTGCTAGACACTAAACAGTCTCTCTCTCTCTCTGGGTGCTAACACTAAACAGTCTCTCTCTCTGGGTGCTAGACACTAAACAGTCTCTCTCTCTGGGTGCTAGACTCTCTTTATCTCTCTCTAGGTGCTAGACACTAAACAGTCTCTCTCTCTGGGTGCTATACACTAAACAGTCTCTCTCTCTCTGGGTGCTAGACACTAAAAACAGTCTCTCTCTCTGGGTGCTAGACACTAAACAGTCTCTCTCTCTCTCTCTCTCTCTCTGGGTGCTAGACACTAAACAGTCTCTCTCCTCTGGGTGCTAGACACTAAACAGTCTCTCTCTCTGGGTGCTAGACACTAAACAGTCTCTCTCTCTCTCTCTCTCTCTGGAGTGCTAGACACTAAAACAGTCTCTCTCCTCTCTGGGTGCTAGACTAAACTCTCTCTCTCCCCCTCTCTGGGTGCTAGACACTAAACAGTCTCTCTCTCCCTCTGGGTGCTAGACACTAAACAGTCTCTCTCTCTCTGGGTGCTAGACACTAAACAGTCTCTCTCTCTCTGGGTGCTAGACACTATCTCGTGCTCTCTCTGGGTGCTAGACACTAAACAGTCTCTCTCTCTGGGTGCTAGACACTAAACAGTCTCTCTCTCTCTCTCTCTGGGTGCTAGACACTAAACAGTCTCTCTCTCTCTGGGTGCTAGACACTAAACAGTCTCTCTCTCTGGGTGCTAGACACTAAACAGTCTCTCTCTCTCTAGATTGCTCCTAAACTCCTCTCCCTCTGGTGCTCCTAAACAGTCCTCTCTCTGTGGGTGCTAGACACTAAACAGTCTCTCTCTCTCTCTGGGTGCTAGACACTAAACAGTCTCTTCTCTCTTCTCTCTGGGTGCTAGACACTAAACAGTCCCTCCCTCTCTCTGGGTGCATAAACGGCTCTCCTCCTGGGTGCTAGACATCCTCCCTCCGCTTCCTCTCTGGGTGCTACACACTAAACAGTCCAACCTGGGTGCTAGACACTAAACGGTCTGTCTCTCCAAGAAGTGCTACACATCAAACAGTCTTTATTCTCCTCTGGGTGCTAAACTAAACAGTCTCTTCTTTCTCTGGGTGCTAGACACTAAACAGTCTCTCTGGAAATGTATAAAAACAGAAATAGCTGTTTGGGTGCTAGACACCAAACAGTCCCTTTGCGATGACTCAAATTGAGCTCTCTGGGTGCTAGACACTAAACAGTCTGATCATCTCTGGGTGCTAGACACTAAACAGTCTCAACCTGATTGAGTCTCACTGGGTGTGGACACTAAACTGATTGACTCTCTGATTTGAAAAACAGTCAAGATTGAACTCTCGTGGCCTCTGGGTGCTAGACACCAAACAGCGTCTTCTGGGTGCTAACACTAAAACAGTCACCTGGGTCCACTACGGTGAAGCATGGTCTCTCTGGTCTGGGTGCTAGGGACACTAAACCCGTCTCTCTCCCCTGGGGATGTTTTCAGTCCTCTCTCCGGGGTGCTAGACTAAACAGTCTCTCTCTCTCTGCAAGTGACACTAAACAGTCGAGGGGTGCTAGATAAACAGTCTCTCTCTCTGGGTGCTAGACAGAGAGATCTCTCTGGGTGCTAGACATAGCAAAACCCCATTCTAGGGTGCTAGACACTAAACCCTTCTATTAAAGCTGGGTGCTGATACTCAACGGTCTCTCATCTCTGGGTGCTAACTAAACCCCTTCTATTAAAGCTGAAACAGTCTCCAACTCTCTCTCTCCTCTCTTCTGGGTGCTAGACACTAAACAAGTCTCTCTGGGTGCTAGACACTAAAAACAGTCTAGGAGCCCTCCCCTTCTGGGTGCAGCTGTAAACGGTCGTCTGGGTCTAGGACACTAACCCTTCTGTTACTGCTGCTAGACACTGAACCAACCCCATTCTAGACACTAAACCCCTTCTGTTACAGCTGGAATGATCTCCAACCCCATTCTAGGACACTAACCCCTTCTGTTACAGCTGTAATGATACCAACCCCATTCTAGGGTCAAACCCTCTCCCTCTGGGTGCAGACTGTAACAGTAATCTCTCTGGGTCTAGGACCCTAAACAGTCCCCTTCTGATACAGTCTGGGTAATGACATAAACAGTCTCTCAATCTGGGTGCTAGACACTAAACAGTCTCCTTCTGTAACAGCTGAAATGATACCAACCCATTCTAGGACACTAAACCCATTTTTATTTATTATCCCTCCCAAAATTCTCTCTCTCTGGGAACTGTTCTCTCCCTCCCTATCATTATGGCCCATTCTGAGGCTACACACTAAACAGCCCTTCTTCTGTCCCCTACAGCTGTCATTACCAACCCCATTGTGACACTAAACCCTTCTGTTACAGCTATTGGGTGCTAGACCAAACAGTCCCTCTTCTAGGACACTAAACCCCTGTCTGTTACCCTCCCTCCTTCCCCCTGATGTCCATTCTGGGGTAGACACTAAACAGTCCCCTTGGGTGCTAAACAGCTGAAATGGGACACAACAGTCCCATTCTGGGACACACTCAGTCCCTTGGGTGCTAGAATAAGGCTGTAATGATACCAACCCCCATTCTCCTCACTAGACCCCTCTGGGTGCTAACTAAACAGTGATACACCTCCCTCCTCTGGGTCTAGACACTAAACAGTCTCTCTCCCTCTGTGTGCTAGAATGAACAGTCCAACCCCATTCACAGGTCCCTCCCCCTCCCTCCCTCTTACTGCTAGACACCAAACCCCATTCTAGGACACACTAAACAGTCCCTTCTGTTAAAGCTAAACAGTCCCTACCAACCCCATCTCTAGGACATCAAACATCCAACCCTTCTGTTACAGCTGGAATTGATACCAACCCCATTCTAGGACACTAAACCCCTTCTGTTAAAGCTGAAATGATAAAACAGACCAACCCCATTCTAAGACACTCAAAAGCCCTTCTGTTATTGCTGAGAATGATACCAACCCCATTCTAGGACACTAAACCCCTTCTGTTTGGAAAGCTGAAATAATGGCCAACCCCATTCTAGGACACTAACCATCCTTCTGGTTAAAGCTGGAATGTTTTTCAGCTGCAGGCACTGGGAACCCCATTCTAGGAAACTAAACCCTTCTGTTGAAAACTCAGCTGAGCCTATACCAACTGGGGCGGATTCTTCCAGGACAACTAAACCCCAAGACTTTCTGTTACAGCTGTAAATGCCAACCCCCAGAGCTAGGACTTTAACTCCTTCTGTTACAGCTGGAATGATATGCAACCCCATTCTGGCACCCCATCCAACCTGAAACTTCTTCTGTTACAGCTGAAGAATGATACCAACCCCATTCTAGGACACTTGTAAACCCCTTCTTCTGTTAAGGTTGAAATGATACCAAAGGTGCATTCAACAGGACACTAAACCCCTGAATCTTCCGTTAACTGCTGAATGATTTCAACCCCCATTTATTATAGGATGCACTAAAGCCCCTTCTGTTAAAATGCTGTAATGATACCAACCCCATTCTAGGACACTACGGAGTATTACCCTTCTGTTAAAGCTGGAAAGGGGGAAAAAAACCCCATTCTAGGACACTAAGGCTGTAACTGTTACAGCTGTAAAGAGTCTGAACCCCATTCTAGGACACAGATTAAGAGGAAATACCCCTTCTGTTAGCTTACATAGCATACCAACCCCATTCTAGGTCACACTAAAAACCCTTCTGTTAAAGCTGAAATGATACCAACCCCATTCTAGGACACACTAAACCCCTTCTATTAAAGCTGAAATGATGCCAACCCCATTCTAGGACACTCTAAACCCCTTCTATTAAAGCTGAAATGATACCAACCCCATTCTAGGACACTAAACCCCTTCTGTTACAGCTGTAATGATACCAACCCCATTCTAGGACACTAAACCCCTTCTGTTACAGCTGTAATGATACCAACCCCATTCTAGGACACACTAAACCACTTCTGTTACAGCTGAAATGATACCAACCCCATTCTAGGACACTAAACCCCTTCTGTTACAGCTGGAATGATACCAACCCCATTCTAGGACACTAAACCCCTTCTGTTACAGCTATAATGATACCAACCCCATTCTAGGACACTAAACCCCTTCTGTTACAGCTGTAATGAGACCAACCCCATTCTAGGACACTAAACCCCTTCTGTTACAGCTGAAATGATACCAACCCCATTCTAGGACACACTAAACCCCTTCTGTTAAAGCTGTAATGATACCAACCCCCATTCTAGGACACTAAACCCCTTCTGTTAAAGCTGTAATGATACCAACCCCATTCTAGGACACTAAACCCCTTCTGTTAAAGCTGGAATGATACCAACCCCATTCTAGGACACACTAAACCCCTTCTGTTAAAGCTGAAATGATACCAACCCCATTCTAGGACACTAAACCCTTCTGTTAAAGCTGAATGATACCAACCCCATTCTAGGACACTAAACCCTTCTGTTAAAGCTGAAATGATACCAACCCCATTCTAGGACACTAACCCCCTTCTGTTACAGCTGTAATGATACCAACCCCATTCTAGGACACACTAAACCCCTTCTGTTAAAGCTGTAATGAGACCAACCCCCATTCTAGGACACTAAACCCCTTCTGATACAGCTGTAATGATACCAACCCCAATCTGGGACACTAAACCCCTTCTGGTACAGCTGTAATGATACCAACCCCATTCTAGGACACTAAACCCCTTCTGTTAAAGCTGAAATAATACCAACCCCATTCTAGGACACTAAACCCCTTCTGGTACAGCTGTAATGATACCAACCCCATTCTAGGACACTAAACCCCTTCTGTTAAAGCTGAAATAATACCAACCCCATTCTAGGACACTAAACCCCTTCTTCTGTTACAGCTGTAATGATACCAACCCCATTCTAGGACACTAAACCCCTTCTGTTAAAGCTGTAATGATACCAACCCCATTCTAGGACACTAAACCCTCTGTTCAAGTCAATGATACCAACCCCATTCTAGGACACTAAACCCCTTCTGTTACAGCTGTAATGATACCAACCCCATTCTAGGACACTAAACCCCTTCTGTTAAAGCTGAAATGATACCAACCCCATTCTAGGACACTAAACCCCTTCTGTTAAAGCTGAAATGATACCAACCCCATTCTAGGACACACTAAACCCCTTCTGTTAAAGCTGGAATGATACCAACCCCATTCTAGGACACTAAACCCCTTCTGTTAAAGCTGGAATGATACCAACCCCATTCTAGGAAACTAAACCCCTTCTGTTAAAGCTGAAATGATACCAACCCCATTCTAGGACACACTAAACCCCTTCTGTTAAAGCTGTAATGATACCAACCCCCATTCTAGGAAACTAAACCCTTCTGTTAAAGCTGAAATGATACCAACCCCATTCTAGGACACTAAACCCTTCTGTTACAGCTGTCTGAAATGATACCAACCCCATTCTAGGGACACTAAACCCCTTCTGTTAAAGCTGGAATGATACCAACCCCCATTCTAGGACACGAACCCTTCTGTTAAAGCTGTAATGATACCAACCCCATTCTAGGACACTAAAACCCCTCTTCTGTTAAAGCTGTAATGATACCAACCCCATTCTAGGAAACTAAACCCCTTCTGTTAAAGCTGAAATGATACCAACCCCATTCTAGGACACACTAAACCCCTTCTGTTAAAGCTGGAATGATACCAACCCCATTCTAGGAAACTAAACCCCTTCTGTTAAAGCTGAAATGATACCAACCCCATTCTAGGACACTAAACCCCTTCTGTTACAGCTGTAATGATACCAACCCCATTCTAGGACACTAAACCCCTTCTGGTACAGCTGGAATGATACCAACCCCATTCTAGGAAACTAAACCCCTTCTGTTAAAGCTGAAATGATACCAACCCCATTCTAGGGACACACTAAACCCCCTTCTGTTAAAGCTGAAATGATACCAACCCCATTCTAGGACACACTAAACCCCTTCTGTTAAAGCTGAAATGATACTCAACCCCATTCTAGGACACACTAAACCTCTTCGAGCTTAACATACACCTGGTGTGTTTGTTGGCGTTCGTTTCCTTGTCAATCATTGGCTTGTTGGTGAAATGTAAATCATTCATTCATTTAATAATGCAATTGAAGACAGAAGTTGACAACAGGAACGTAACGCAACGTTTTCCCAGTAAGTTCCAAAAATAGAAAAAGGTCTCAAGTTGCTTTATTAAACCCATTAAGTCCAGCCCCTATGATACCACTGCATACCTCATTACCTCTACTCATCAGACCAAGCCCCATGCATACACAGCTATATAAACTTACAAGAGAGGCCTAAAGGTGCAAATGTCCACTTCATTAGATTTATAGAACCCGAAGTCCAGCTCCTGTGGATGTTTGAATGCATACCATTACCTTTCTACTCATCAGACCAAGCCCATGCATACACAGCTATATAAAAAAGTTGACTTCTAGTGGAATGTCTGACTCGTCTCTTACCTCTTTACACTCCCCCTGCGATTCTGTCTTCACAGTCACATTTCTCAGACAGTTTCTTTTATAAGAGGTAGAGAGAGACTAGAAAACCACTGAAACAATATTATTAAACTCTATAATGAATATATATATAATATATATATATATAGTTAATCTGTAGTCTAGGACCCTATACATGCTGTAAGGAGGTGCTTATAACCCCTCCCTTCTATTAATACAACATAAGCATAATCAATTATTCTAATACGTCAAACATTTGGTGCAGCCCTATCATGACCCCTAGGTGAACCCCTGACATGTTTCTGTACATTATCGTGTGTAACAGGAAGTGAATGTACAGTAGGTAGGTGTGTAACAGGAAAGTAGGTGTGTAACAGGAAGTGAATGTACAGTAGGTAGGTGTAACAGGAAGTAGGTGTGTAACAGGAAGTGAATGTACAGTAGGTAGGTGTGTAACAGAAGTAGGTGTGTAACAGGAAGTGAATGTACAGTAGTAGGAAGGTGTAACAGGAAGCGAATGTACAGTAGGTAGGTGTGTAACAGGAAGTGAATGTACAGTAGGTGTGTGTAACAGGAAGTGTGTATTACCTGGAACTTTGTCAACGGAGGCGAACACAGATCTCTGTGCGGTGGGGCCGTTGGGCGCTCGACGCGATTGGTCGTAGAAGCGGAAAGGAGTTGACCGCCGGCAGCAGTGATGTTCCCTGTCTGGCCAAGCCCAAACCTCTGACGAACTGGGCTGGACAGGAAGGTCGAGTAATGCTGAAACACACAGAGATGTTAGAGAGGGAGGTGTGTCCTCTGGTGGCTTTCTCTCTTTCTCCTCTCCCGGGTGTGTCTCCCTGTCAAATCTCTCTCCGGGTGTCTCTCCCTATCAAATCTCTCTCTCTCTCCTCGGGGTGTGTCTCCCTGTCTCTCCTCGGGTGTGTCTCCTGTCAAATCTCTCTCCGGGTGTCTCCCTGTCTCTCTCTCCAGGTATGTCTCAATCTTTCTCCTCCACATCGCTTCTCCGTCTCCCCGTCTCTCTCTACCTGCTATCCTCTGTCTCTGTCTCTACCTGTTATCCTCTGTCTCTGTCTCTACCTGCTATCCTCTGTCTCTGTCTCTACCTACATCCTCTGTCTCTGTCTCTACCTGCTATCCTCTGTCTCTCTCTACCTGCTATCCTCTGTCTCCACCTGCCATCCTCTGTCTCTACTCTATCCTCTCATGTCTCTCTCTCTACCTGCTATCCTCTGTCTCTGTCTCTACCTGCTATCCTCTGTCTCTCTCTCTACCTGCTATCCTCTGTCTCTCTCTCTACCTGCTATCCTCTGTCTCTCTCTCTACCTGCTATCCCCCTCTGTCTCTCTCTCTACCTGCTATCCTCTCTGTCTCTCTCACCTGCTATCCTCTTCTGTCTCTCTCTCACCTGCTATCCTCTGTCTCTACCTGCTATCCTCTGTCTCTCTCTCTACCTGCTATCCTCTGTCTCTCTCTCACCTGCTAACCTCTGTCTCTCTCACTCTAACCTCTGTCTCTCTCTCTACCTGCTATCCTCTGTCTCTCTCTCTACCTGCTATCCTCTGTCTCTCTCTCTACCTGCTATCCTCTGTCTCTCTCTCTACCTGCTATCCTCTGTCTCTCTCTCTACCTGCTATCCTCTGTCTCTCTCTCTACCTGCTATCCTCTGTCTCTCTCTCTACCTGCTATCCTCTGTCTCTCTACCTGCTATCCTCTGTCTCTCTCTCTACCTGCTATCCTCTGTCTCTCTCTCTACCTGCTATCCTCTGTCTCTCTCTCTACCTGCTATCCTCTGTCTCTCTCTCTACCTGCTATCCTCTGTCTCTCTCCTACCTGCTATCCTCTGTCTCTCTCTCTACCTGCTATCCTCTGTCTCTCTCTCTACCTGCTATCCTCTGTCTCTCTCTCTACCTGCTATCCTCTGTCTCTCTCTCTACCTGCTATCCTCTGTCTCTCTCTACCTGCTATCCTCTGTCTCTCTCTACCTGCTATCCTCTGTCTCTCTCTCTACCTGCTATCCTCTGTCTCTCTCTACCTGCTATCCTCTGTCTCTCTCTACCTGCTATCCTCTGTCTCTCTCTACCTGCTATCCTCTGTCTCTCTCTACCTGCTATCCTCTGTCTCTCTCTCTACCTGCTATCCTCTGTCTCTCTCTCTACCTGCTATCCTCTGTCTCTCTCTACCTGCTATCCTCTGTCTCTCTCTCTACCTGCTATCCTCTGTCTCTCTCTCTACCTGCTATCCTCTGTCTCTCTCTCTACCTGCTATCCTCTGTCTCTCTCTCTACCTGCTATCCTCTGTCTCTCTCTCTACCTGCTATCCTCTGTCTCTCTCTACCTGCTATCCTCTGTCTCTCTCTACCTGCTATCCTCTGTCTCTCTCTACCTGCTATCCTCTGTCTCTCTCTACCTGCTATCCTCTGTCTCTCTCTCTACCTGCTATCCTCTGTCTCTCTCTCTACCTGCTATCCTCTGTCTCTCTCTCTACCTGCTATCCTCTGTCTCTCTCTCTACCTGCTATCCTCTGTCTCTCTCTCTACCTGCTATCCTCTGTCTCTCTCTACCTGCTATCCTCTGTCTCTCTCTCTACCTGCTATCCTCTGTCTCTCTCTACCTGCTATCCTCTGTCTCTCTCTACCTGCTATCCTCTGTCTCTCTCTTACCTGCTATCCTCTGCTCTCTCTCTACCTGCTATCCTCTGTCTCTCTCTCTACCTGCTATCCTCTGTCTCTCTCTCTACCTGCTATCCTCTGTCTCTCTCTCTACCTGCTATCCTCTGTCTCTCTCTCTACCTGCTATCCTCTGTCTCTCTCTCTACCTGCTATCCTCTGTCTCTCTCTCTACCTGCTATCCTCTGTCTCTCTCTCTACCTGCTATCCTCTGTCTCTCTCTCTACCTGCTATCCTCTGTCTCTCTCTCTACCTGCTATCCTCTGTCTCTCTCTACCTGCTATCCTCTGTCTCTCTCTCTACCTGCTATCCTCTGTCTCTCTCTACCTGCTATCCTCTGTCTCTCTCTCTACCTGCTATCCTCTGTCTCTCTCTCTACCTGCTATCCTCTGTCTCTCTCTCTACCTGCTATCCTCTGTCTCTCTCTACCTGCTATCCTCTGTCTCTCTCTCTACCTGCTATCCTCTGTCTCTCTCTCTACCTGCTATCCTCTGTCTCTCTCTCTACCTGCTATCCTCTGTCTCTCTCTCTACCTGCTATCCTCTGTCTCTCTCTCTACCTGCTATCCTCTGTCTCTCTCTCTACCTGCTATCCTCTGTCTCTCTCTCTACCTGCTATCCTCTGTCTCTCTCTACCTGCTATCCTCTGTCTCTCTCTCTACCTGCTACCTCCTTCCTCTGCCCTCTCTCTCTCTACCTCTGCTCTCTCTACCTGCTATCTCTCTCTACCTGCTATCCTCTGTCTCTCTCTCTACCTGCTATCCTCTGTCTCTCTCTCTACCTGCTATCCTCTGTCTCTCTCTACCTGCTATCCTCTGTCTCTCTCTACCTGCTATCCTCTGTCTCTCTCTACCTGCTATCCTCTGTCTCTCTCTCTACCTGCTATCCTCTGTCTCTCTTCTACCTGCTATCCTCTGTCTCTCTCTCTACCTGCTATCCCCTGTCTCTCTCTCTACCTGCTATCCTCTGTCTCTCTCTCTACCTGCTATCCTCTGTCTCTCTCTACCTGCTATCCTCTGTCTTCTCACCTGCTATCCCTGTCTCTCTCTACCGCTATCCCTGTCTCTCTCCTCTATCCTGCTTGTCCTCTCTCTACCTGCTATCCCCTGTCTCTCTCTACCTGCTATCCTCTGTCTCTCTCTCTACCTGCTATCCTCTGTCTCTCTCTACCTGCTATCCTCTGTCTCTACCTGCTATCCTCTGTCTCTCTCTCTACCTGCTATCCTCTGTCTCTCTCTCTACCTGCTATCCCCTGTCTCTCTCTACCTGCTATCCTCTGTCTCTCTCTCTACCTGCTATCCCCTGTCTCTCTCTCTACCTGCTATCCTCTGTCTCTCTCTACCTGCTATCC
>NW_027040106.1:18474-108474 GCF_034236695.1 Oncorhynchus nerka
ATAGTAAAGAAATGTCTAGCACATAGACAAGTCTAGCACATAGTAAAGTAAAGTCTAGCACATAGTAAAGTCTAGCACATAGTAAAGTCTAGCACATAGTAAAGTCTAGCACATAGCAAAGTAAAGTCTAGCACATAGTAAAGTCTAGCACATAGTAAAGTCTAGCACATAGTAAAGTCTAGCACATAGTAAAGTCTAGCACATAGCAAAGTAAAGTCTAGCACATAGTAAAGTCTAGCACATAGTAAAGTCTAGCACATAGTAAAGTCTAGCACATAGTAAAGTCTAGCACATAGTAAAGTCTAGCACATAGTAAAGAAAAGTCTAGCACATAGTAAAGTCTAGCGCATAGTAAAGTCTAGCACATAGTAAAGTCTAGCACATAGTAAAGTCTAGCACATAGTAAAGTCTAGCACATAGTAAAGTCTAGCATATAGTAAAGTCTAGCACATAGTAAAGTCTAGCACATAGTAAAGTCTAGCACATAGTAAAGTCTAGCACATAGTAAAGTCTAGCACATAGTAAAGTCTAGCACATAGTAAAGTCTAGCACATAGTAAAGTCTAGCACATAGTAAAGTCTAGCACATAGTAAAGTCTAGCGCATAGTAAATCCTAAATCTTATTATTTTTGTAAAACGGAAACCGAATGTCCGACAAAGTTCATTTGATGATTTCCTGGTAGGTCCGGCCCTGCCGCTCGGCCCGACGCCGTCCGCGAATTTTACAAACGATTTCAGACGTCTAGTAAGGGACCGTACATTTGCAATATGGACTTTCTCACTAACTATACAGGTACTGCCAAAATCTTCCCTTATGTATGTAAAGTCTAGCGCATAGTAAAGTAAAGTCTAGCACATAGCAAAGTAAAGTCTAGCACATAGTAAAGTCTAGCACATAGTAAAGTAAAGTCTAGCACATAGCAAAGTAAAGTCTAGCACATACTAAAGTCTAGCACATAGTAAAGTCTAGCACATACTAAAGTCTAGCACATAGTAAAGTCTAGCACATAGAAAAGTAAAGTCTAGCACATAGTAAAGTCTAGCACATAGTAAAGTAAAGTCTAGCACATAGCAAAGTAAAGTCTAGCACATAGTATAGTAAAGTCTAGCACATAGTAAAGTCTAGCACATAGTAAAGTCAAGTCTAGCACATAGTAAAGTCAAGTCTAGCACATAGTAAAGTAAAGTCTAGCACATAGTAAAGTAAAGTCTAGCACATAGTAAAGTCTAGCACATAGTAAAGTCTAGCACATAGCAAAGTAAAGTCTAGCACATACTAAAGTCTAGCACATAGTAAAGTCTAGCACATAGAAAAGTAAAGTCTAGCACATAGTAAAGTAAAGTCTAGCACATAGTAAAGTCAAGTCTAGCACATAGTAAAGTCAAGTCTAGCACATAGTAAAGTAAAGTCTAGCACATAGCAAAGTAAAGTCTAGCACATAGTAAAGTCTAGCACATAGTAAAGTCTAGCACATAGTAAAGTCTAGCACATAGTAAAGTCTAGCACATAGAAAAGTAAAGTCTAGCACATAGTAAAGTCTAGCACATAGTAAAGTAAAGTCTAGCACATAGTAAAGTCAAGTCTAGCACATAGTAAAGTCTAGCACATAGAAAAGTAAAGTCTAGCACATAGTAAAGTCTAGCACATAGTAAAGTCTAGCACATAGTAAAAAGTCTAGCACATAGTAAAGTAAAGTCTAGCACATAGTAAAGTCTAGCACATAGTAAAGTAAAGTCTAGCACATAGTAAAGTAAAGTCTAGCACATAGTAAAGTCTAGCACATAGTAAAGTAAAGTCTAGCACATAGTAAAGTCTAGCACATAGTAAAGTCTAGCACATAGTAAAGTCTAGCACATAGTAAAGTCTAGCACATAGCAAAGTAAAGTCTAGCACATAGTAAAGTCTAGCACATAGTAAAGTCTAGCACATAGTAAAGTCTAGCACATAGTAAAGTCTAGCACATAGTAAAGTCTAGCACATAGTAAAGTCTAGCACATAGTAAAGTCTAGCACATAGTAAAGTCTAGCACATAGTAAAGTCTAGCACATAGTAAAGTCTAGCACATAGTAAAGTAAAGTCTAGCACATAGTAAAGTCTAGCACATAGTAAAGTCTAGCACATAGTAAAGTCTAGCACATAGTAAAGTCTAGCACATAGTAAAGTCTAGCATATAGTAAAGTCTAGCACATAGTAAAGTCTAGCACATAGTAAAGTCTAGCACATAGTAAAGTCTAGCACATAGTAAAGTCTAGCACATAGTAAAGTCTAGCACATAGTAAAGTAAAGTCTAGCACATAGTAAAGTCTAGCACATAGTAAAGTAAAGTCTAGCACATAGTAAAGTCTAGCACATAGTAAAGTCTAGCACATAGTAAAGTAAAGTCTAGCACATAGTAAAGTCTAGCACATAGCAAAGTAAAGTCTAGCACATAGTAAAGTCTAGCACATAGTAAAGTAAAGTCTAGTGCATAGTAAAGTCTAGCACATAGTAAAGTCTAGCACATAGTAAAGTAAAGTCTAGCGCATAGTAAAGTCTAGCACATAGTAAAGTCTAGCACATAGTAAAGTCTAGCACATAGTAAAGTCTAGCACATAGAAAAGTCTAGCACATAGTAAAGTCTAGCACATAGTAAAGTCTAGCACATAGTAAAGTCTAGCACATAGCAAAGTAAAGTCTAGCACATAGTAAAGTAAAGCACATAGCAAATAGTAAAGTAAAGTCTAGCACATAGTAAAGTCTAGCACATAGTAAAGTCAAGTCTAGCACATAAAGTAAAGTCTAGCACATAGTAAAGTCTAGCACATATAGTAAAGTCTAGCACATAGTAAAGTCTAGCACATAGTAAAGTCTAGCACATAAAGTAAAGTCTAGCACATAGTAAAGTCTAGCACATAGTAAAGTCTAGCACATAGTAAAAAAAAAAAAGTCTAGCACATAGTAAAGTCTAGCACATAGTAAAGTAAAGTCTAGCACATAGTAAAAAGTCTAGCACATAGTAAAGTAAAGTCTAGCACATAGTAAAGTCTAGCACATATAGTAAAGTCTAGCACATAGTAAAGTCTAGCACATAGTAAAGTCTAGCACATAGTAAAGTAAAGTCTAGCACATAGTAAAGTCTAGCACATATAAAGTAAAGTCTAGCACATAGTAAAGTCTAGCACATAGTAAAGTCTAGCACATAGTAAAGTCTAGCACATAGTAAAGTCTAGCACATAGCAAAGTAAAGTCTAGCACATAGTAAAGTCTAGCACAGTAGTCTAGCACAAGTAAAGTCTAGTGCATAGTAAAGTCTAGCACATAGTAAAGTCTAGCACATAGTAAAGTAAAGTCTAGCGCATAGTAAAGTCTAGCACATAGTAAAGTCTAGCACATAGTAAAGTCTAGCACATAGTAAAGTCTAGCACATAGAAAAGTCTAGCACATAGTAAAGTCTAGCACATAGTAAATAAAGTAATAGTAAAGTCTAGCACATAGTAAAGTCTAGCACATAGTAAAGTAGCAAAGTCTAGCACATAGTAAAGTCTAGCACATAGTAAAGTCTAGCACATAGTAAAGTCTAGCACATAGTAAAGTCTAGCACATAGTAAAGTCTAGCACATAAAGTAAAGTCATAGTCTACATAGTAAAGTCTAGCACATAGTAAAGTCTAGCACATAGTAAAGTCTAGCACATAGTCAAAGTAAAGTCTAGCACATAGTAAAGTCTAGCACATAGTAAAGTAGCACATAGTAAAAGCACATAGTAAAGTCTAGCACAAGTAAAGTAAAGTCTAGCACATAGTAAAGTCTAGCAAGTAAAGTCTAGCACATAGTAAAGTCTAGCACATAGTAAAGTCTAGCGCATAGTAAAGTCTAGCACATAGTAAAGTAAAGTCTAGCACATAGTAAAGTCTAGCACATAGCAAAGTAAAGTCTAGCACATAGTAAAGAAAAGTCTAGCACATAGTAAAGTCTAGCACATAGTAAAGAAAAGTCTAGCACATAGTAAAGTCTAGCACATAGTAAAGAAAAGTCTAGCACATAGTAAAGTCTAGCACATAGTAAAGAAAAGTCTAGCACATAGTAAAGTCTAGCACATAGTAAAGAAAAGTCTAGCACATAGTAAAGTCTAGCACATAGTAAAGTCTAGCACATAGTAAAGTCTAGCACATAGTAAAGTCTAGCACATAGTAAAGTCTAGCGCATAGTAAAGTCTAGCACATAGTAAAGTCTAGCACATAGTAAAGTCTAGCACATAGTAAAGTCTAGCACATAGTAAAGTCTAGCACATAGTAAAGTCTAGCACATAGTAAAGTCTAGCACATAGTAAAGTCTAGCACATAGTAAAGTCTAGCACATAGTAAAGTCTAGCACATAGTAAAGTCTAGCACATAGTAAAGTCTAGCACATAGTAAAGTCTAGCACATAGTAAAGTCTAGCACATAGTAAAGTCTAGCACATAGTAAAGTCTAGCACATAGTAAAGTCTAGCACATAGTAAAGTCTAGCACATAGTAAAGTCTAGCACATAGTAAAGACAAATATATATAAAATATAAATACATGATGTAACCTTGAGTTATTGTTACCTATGTATTTATTTATTTATTTTCTATATATTTCATGTCAATACAAACTAATATTTCTGTAACGGTTTTCTTCCACTGAAGGAGAGGAGGACCAAAATGCAGCGTGGTTCGAGTTCAACATGTTTAATAAAGACGATACACGAAAACACTACAAAATACAAAACAACACATGTGAAAACCCTGAAACAGTCCTATCTGGTGCAATGACACAAAGACAGGAGACAACCCCTCCTAACAGACAGTCCTATCTGGTGCAATGACACAAAGACAGGAGACAACCCCTCCTAACAGACAGTCCTATCTGGTGCAATGACACAAAGACAGGAGACAACCCCTCCTAACAGACAGTCCTATCTGGTGCAATGACACAAAGACAGGAGACAACCCCTCCTAACAGACTCCACCCCTCCCAACAGACCCCACCCACTCCTAACAGACTCCACCCCCTCCCAACAGACAGTCCTATCTGGTGCAATGACACAAAGACAGGAGACAACCCCTCCCAACAGACTCCACCCCTCCCAACAGACTCCACCCCTCCCAACAGACCCCACCCCTCCCAACAGACAGCCTATGTGGTGCAATGACACAAAGACAGGAGACAACCCCCCTCCCAACAGACTCCACCCCCTCCCAACAGACCCCACCCCTCCCAACAGACCCCACCCCTCCCAACAGACAGTCCTATCTGGTGCAATGACACAAAGACAGGAGACAACCCCTCCCAACAGACTCCACCCCCTCCTAACAGACTCCACCCCCTCCCAACAGACCCACCCCTCCCAACAGACTCCACCCCCTCCCAACAGACTCCACCCCTCCCAACAGACCCCACCCCTCCCAACAGACTCCACCCCTCCCAACAGACTCCACCCCTCCCAACAGACCCCACCCCCTCCTAACAGACTCCACCACTCCCAACAGACAGTCCTATCTGGTCCCAATGACACAAAGACAGGAGACAACCCCTCCCAACAGACTCCACCCCTCCTAACAGACTCCACCCACTCCCAACAGACTCCACCACTCCCAACAGACTCCACCCCTCCCAACAGACTCCACCCTCCCAACAGACCCCACCCACTCCCAACAGACTCCACCACTCCCAACAGACAGTCCATCTCCCAAAGACAGAGACAACCCCTCCCAACAGACAGTCCTATCCTGCAATGACACCCCCTCCCAGACAGAGACCACCCTCCCAACAGACTCCACCCCTCCCAACAGACTCCACCCCCTCCCAACAGACTCCACCACTCCCAACAGACAGTCCTATCTGGTGCAATGACACAAAGACAGGAGACAACCCCTCCCAACAGACTCCACCCCTCCCAACAGACTCCACCCACTCCCAACAGACTCCACCCACTCCCAACAGACCCCACCCCTCCCAACAGACCCCACCCCTCCCAACAGACTCCACCCCTCCCAACAGACTCCACCCACTCCCAACAGACTCCACCCCTCCCAACAGACTCCACCCCCTCCCAACAGACTCCACCCACTCCCAACAGACTCCACCACTCCCAACAGACTCCACCCCTCCCAACAGACTCCACCCTCCTAACAGACTCCACCCACTCCCCAACAGACCCCACCCCTCCCAACAGACTCCACCCACTCCCAACAGACTCCACCCACTCCCAACAGACTCCACCCACTCCCAACAGACCCCACCCACTCCCAACAGACCCCACCCCTCCCAACAGACCCCACCCCTCCCAACAGACTCCACCACTCCCAACAGACTCCACACACTCCCAACAGACTCCACCCCTCCCAACAGACTCCACCCACTCCCAACAGACTCCACCCACTCCCAACAGACTCCACCCACTCCCAACAGACCCACCCCCTCCCAACAGACCCCACCCCTCCCAACAGACCCCACCCCTCCCAACAGACCCCACCCTCCCAACAGACTCCACCACTCCCAGCAGACTCCACCCCCTCCCAACAGACTCCACCCACTCCCAACAGACCCCACCCCTCCCAACAGACCCCACCCCTCCCAACAGACAGTCCTATCTGGTGCAATGACACAAAGATAGGAAACAACCACAAAGTACCCACAGAACATGGCTGCCTAAATATGGTTCCCAATCAGAGACAACGACAGACAGCTGCCTCTAATTGAGAACCAATCTAGGCAACCATTGACCTACAAACTACCTAGAAAGGAAACAGCCCCATAAACATACAAAAAACCCTAGACCAGACATAACACATAAATCCCCGATATCACACCCTGACCTAACCAAAATAATAAAGAAAACAAAGATAACTAAGGCCAGGGCGTGACAATTTCATGTCAAAACACCCATTTATTTTTTAATTCAAGTAGATTTGTTTGACTTTCAAATAACCTATCCACATTTCTTCAATTGGATTACAAGCGATATAAAGCCCTAAATTGAAGTTGAAAAAAAAAACTATTATTTATTTTTTCATGTAAATGAACACCGTTGTTTCTATCTTGTTTACGAGTAGGTTTTTCACTGATCCAAGATCTGTGGTTAGGAACCAACGTCTAATTTCATCTGATCCAAGATCTGTGGTTAGGAACCAACGTCTAATTCATCTGATCCAAGATCTGTGGTTAGGAACCAACGTCTAATTTCATCTGATCCTAGATCTGTGGTTAGGAACCAACGTCTAATTTCATCTGATCCAAGATCTGTGGTTAGGAACCAACGTCTAATTCACCTGATCCAAGATCTGTGGTTAGGAACCAACGTCTAATTTCAACCCCCTTTGCCAATTATCCCTGGAGGTTGCAGAGAGGTCAAAGTTCGTAATGCCTCTTCCTCTCTCATCATCATCCAGCTCCCATCCAATCACCTCCTAGGCCCCGCTTCCCTCAGACGGGCGTGGTTCTCCTATTGGCTGCGTCTTCGCCGTAGTCCTTGGTGTTGGCCAGAGTACCGCCCTGTAGAAACTCCCTCTCTGAATTGAGCACTCCCCCCATGACGGCCTTAGATCCGGCTTCGCGGGGGGTGAGCGTGTACATGGGGAGGTCGGAGGCTGTTCCCGGGCCGCTGTAACCCCCCCGTCCCAAAATCATTTCATTATACTGGTTCCATGAAATAATGGCTCCAAACTGAACTTAACATAAAATGGAAGCCAGTACCATTCAAAATCCAGATTCAGTCCAGAAGTTCAACTCTGCATGGTGAATTCAGATTCAGACCAGAAGTGAAACTCTGCATGATGAATCCAGATTCAGTCCAGAAGTGTAACTCTGCATTGTGAATCCTGATTCAGTCCAGAAGTGTAACTCTGCATGGTGAATCCTGATTCAGTCCAGAAGTGAAACTCTGCATGGTGAATCCTGATTCAGTCCAGAAGTGTAACTCTGCATGGTGAATCCAGATTCAGTCCAGAAGTGAAACACTTCATGGTGAATCCAGTTTCAGTCCAGTCCAGAAGTGAAACTCTGCATGGTGAATCCAGTTTCAGTCCAGAAGTGTAACTCTGCATAGTGAAAACAGATCGAGTCCAGAAGTGAAACTCTGCATGGTGAATCCAGTTTCAGACCAGTCCAGAAGTGTAACTCTGCATGGTGAATCCAGATTCAGACCAGAAGTGAAACTCTGCATGGTGAATCCAGATTCAGACCAGAAGTGAAACTCTGCATGGTGAATCCAGATTCAGTCCAGAAGTGAAACTCTGCATGGTGAATCCAGATTCAGTCCAGAAGTGAAACTCTGCATGGTGAATCCAGATTCAGACCAGAAGTGAAACTCTGTATGGTGAATCCAGATTCAGTCCAGAAGTGAAACTCTGCATGGTGAATCCAGATTCAGTCCAGAAGTGAAAATCTGCATGGTGAATCCAGATTCAGTCCAGTCCAGAAGTGAAACTCTGCATGGTGAATCCAGATTCAGTCCAGAAGTGAAACTCTGCATGGTGAATCCAGATTCAGTCCAGTCCAGAAGTGAAACTCTGCATGGTGAATCCAGATTCAGACCAGAAGTGAAACTCTGCATGGTGAATCCAGATTCAGACCAGAAGTGAAACTCTGCATGGTGAATCCAGATTCAGTCCAGAAGTGAAACTCTGCATGGTGAATCCAGATTCAGTCCAGGGATGCCACCACTACACTGCTCTTCTGATAGGCTGCTACCACTACACTGCTCTTCTGATAGGCTGCCACAGGGAACACTGCTCTTCTGATAGGCTGCTACCACTACACTGCTCTTCCGATAGGCTGCTACCACTACACTGCTCTTCTGATAGGCTGCCACCACTACACTGCTCTTCTGATAGGCTGCCACCACTACACTGCTCTTCTGATAGGCTGCCACCACTACACCGCTCTTCTGATAGGCTGCCACCACTACACTGCTCTTCTGATAGGCTGCCACCACTACACTGCTCTTCTGATAGGCTGCCACCACTACACTGCTCTTCTGATAGGCTGCCACCACTACACTGCTCTTCTGATAGGCTGCCACCACTACACTGCTCTTCTGATAGGCTGCCACCACTACACTGCTCTTCTGATAGGCTGCCACCACTACACTGCTCTCCCTACAGCCCATGAGGTGTTGAAAGCAACATTCAATTAAATAAATGTAATTGTTTTGTTTTCAGACACATTTATTAGAATAGGTTGAACGAACCAAAGGGTCAGGTGAACAACAGCTCCGCCCCACTTCTATCTTTTTACAGCGGCCACGTCTCGAACCTCACCACAATCT
This sequence comes from Oncorhynchus nerka, assembly GCF_034236695.1. Lineage (NCBI taxonomy): Eukaryota > Metazoa > Chordata > Actinopteri > Salmoniformes > Salmonidae > Oncorhynchus > Oncorhynchus nerka. The sequence goes on from NW_027040106.1 coordinate 27,744, forward strand.
GTGTTGTTGTGATTGAATGGGTGTGTGTGTGTGTGTGTGTGTGTGTTGTTGTGATTGAATGGGTGTGTGTGTGTGTGTTGTGATTGAATGGGTGTGTGTGTGTGTGTTGTGATTGAATGGGTGTGTGTGTGTGTGTTGTGATTGAATGGGTGTGTGTGTGTGTGTTGTGATTGAATGGGTGTGTGTGTGTGTGTGTTGTGATTGAATGGGTGTGTGTGTGTGTGTTGTGATTGAATGGGTGTGTGTGTGTGTTGTGATTGAATGGGTGTGTGTGTTGTTGTGATTGAATGTGTGTGTGTGTGTGTTGTTGTGATTGAATGGGGTGTGTGTGTGTTGTGATTGAATGGGTGTGTGTGTGTTGTGATTGAATGGGTGTGTGTGTGTGTGTGTTGTTGTGATTGAATGGGTGTGTGTGTGTGTGTGTGTTGTGATTGAATGGGTGTGTGTGTGTGTGTGTTGTTGTGATTGAATGGGGTGTGTGTGTGTGTGTGTGTGTGTTGTGATTGAATGGGTGTGTGTGTGTGTGTGTTGTGTGAATGTTGTGATTGTGTGTGTGTGTGTTGTGATTGAATGGGTGTGTGTGTGTGTGTGTGTTGTGATTGAATGTGTGTGTGTGTGTTGTTGTGATTGAATGGGTGTGGTGTGTGTGTGAATGTGTGTGTGTTGTGATTGAATGGGGTGTGTGTGTGTGTGTGTTGTGATTGAATGGGTGTGTGTGTGTGTGTGTTGTTGTGATTGAATGGGTGTGTGTGTGTGTGTGTGTGTGTGTGTGTGTGTGTGTTGTGATTGAATGTGTGTGTGTGTGTGTTGTGATTGAATGGGTGGTGTGTGTGTGTGTTGTTGTGATTGAATGGGTGTGTGTGTGTGTGTGTGTTGTGATTGAATGGGTGTGTGTGTGTGTGTGTGTGTTGTGATTGAATGGGTGTGTGTGTGTGTGTGTGTTGTGATTGAATGGTGTGTGTGTGTGTTGTTGTGATTGAATGGGTATGTGTGTGTGTGTGTTGTGATTGAATGTGTGTGTGTGTGTGTGTGTTGTGATTGAATGGGTGTGTGTGTGTGTGTGTTGTTGTGATTGAATGGGTGTGTGTGTGTGTTGTTGTGATTGAATGGGTGTGTGTGTGTGTGTGTGTTGTGATTGAATGGGTGTGTGTGTGTGTGTGTGTGTTGTGATTGAATGGGTGTGTGTGTGTGTGTGTGTGATTGAATGGGTGTGTGTGTGTTGTTGTGATTGAATGGGTGTGTGTGTGTGTGTTGTTGTGATTGAATGTGTGTGTGTGTGTGTGTGTGTGTGTGTGTGTGTGTGTGTGATTGAATGTGTGTGTGTGTGTGTGTTGTTGTGATTGAATGGTGTGTGTGTGTGTGTGTTGTGATTGAATGGGTGTGTGTGTGTGTTGTGATTGAATGGGTGTGTGTGTGTGTGTGTGTGTGTGTGTGTGTGTGTGTGTGTGTGTGTGATTGAATGGGTGTGTGTGTGTGTGTTGTTGTGATTGAATGGGTGTGTGTGTGTGTGTGTTGTGATTGAATGTGTGTGTGTGTGTGTGTTGTTGTGATTGAATGGGTGTGTGTGTGTTGTTGTGATTGAATGGGTGTGTGTGTGTGTGTGTGTGTGTGTGTGTGTGTGTGTGTGTGTGTGTGTGTGTGTGTGTGTGTGTGTGTGTGTGTGTGTGTGTGTGTGTGTGTGTGTGTGTGTGTGTGTGTGTGTGTTGTTGTGATTGAATGGGTGTGTGTGTGTGTGTGTTGTGATTGAATGGGTGTGTGTGTGTGTGTTGTGATTGAATGGGTGTGTGTGTGTGTGTGTGTGTGTGATTGAATGGGTGTGTGTGTGTGTGTGTTGTGATTGAATGTGGTGTGTGTGTGTGTGTTGTGATTGAATGGTGTGTGTGTGTGTGTTGTGATTGAATGTGTGTGTGTGTGTGTGTGTGTGTGTTGTGATTGAATGTGTGTGTGTGTGTGTGTTGTGATTGAATGGGTGTGTGTGTGTGTGTGTGTGATTGAATGTGTGTGTGTGTGTGTTGTTGTGATTGAATGTGTGTGTGTGTGTGTGTGTTGTGATTGTGTGTGTGTGTGTGTGTGTGTGTGTGTGTGTGTGTGTGTGTGTGTGTGTGTGTGTGTGTGTGTGTGTGTGTGTGTGTGTGTGTGTGTGTGTGTGTGTGATGTGTGTGTGTGTGTGTTGTTGTGATTGAATGGGTGTGATTGTGTGTGTGTGTGTGATTGAATGTGTGTGTGTGTGTGTGTGTGTGTGTGTGTGTGTGTGTGTGTGTGTGTGTGTGTGTGTGTGTGTGTGTGTGTGTGTGTGTGTGTGTGTGTTGTACATCCCCGTGTGGGTTGTGTTTATATGTGCCAAGAATACAGTGTTGTTGCAAATACAGACCGCAAGACGCCACCAACAATGACTCTCAATCTCTCTCCCTTCCTCTTTCCTTCCTCAAACTCTAAACACGGTCTCTTCCCAGAAAGCAGAGGAGAGAAATAACCCCTCCCTCTCCTCTCCTCTCATCCTCAAACTCTTCTGTGTCTCTTCCCAGAAAGCAGAGGAGAGAAATAACCCCGTTCATAACCCCTCCCTCTCCTCTCCTCTCATCCTCAAACTCTTCTGTGTCTCTTCCCAGAAAGCAGAGGAGAGAAATAACCCCGTTCATAACCCCTCCCTCTCCTCTCCTCTCATCCTCAAACTCTTCTGTGTCTCTTCCCAGAAAGCAGAGGAGAGAAATAACCCCGTTCATAACCCCTCCCTCTCCTCTCCTCTCATCCTCAAACTCTTCTGTGTCTCTTCCCAGAAAGCAGAGGAGAGAAATGAAATAACAAAATCATATTCATCATTGTTCATAACCACTTCCTCCCTCTCTCTTTCCCTCCTCTCCTCCTCGAACTCTAAACTCGGTCTCTTCCCAGAAAGCGGAAGAGGAGAGAAATAACTCCGTTCAGAACCACTTCCTCCCTCTCTCTTTCCCTGCTCTCCTCTCCTCCTCGAACTCTAAACTCGGTCTCTTCCCAGAAAATCAGAGAGAAATTAAATAACAAAATATCATTATTCATAACCACTTCCTCCCTCTCTCTTTCCCTCCTCTCCTCCTCGAACTCTAAACTCAGTCTCTTCCCAGAAAGAGGAAGAGGAGAGAAATGAAACAACAAATCATGATGGTCGTCGTCGTTCATAACCCCTAAGAATTACAACGTGGCTGCTATGAACGTGAACTGGGTTTTTTCTACGTTTTGATCACAGACTGTATTCATTCCGGACGTTTCTGTTTAGGTAAAAACATTTATTTTTCTGAAACAGAAGCCGATCGGAAACGAAATGGGGATTAAAAACATTCCTTGGAATTTTGTCCGATAGAAACTCCACGTTTTGCAACTGTTGGACTAATAATTACACCCTAAGATCAGCTAGATGCAGACGAGAGTGTCTGTCCATGTGTTACTGTTGGACTAATGATTACACCCTAAGATCAGCTAGATGCAGACGAGAGTGTCTGTCCATTGTGTTACTGTTGGACTAATGATTACACCCTAAGATCAGCTAGATGCAGACGAGAGTGTCTGTCCATTGTGTTACTGTTGGACTAATGATTACACCCTAAGATCAGCTAGATGCAGACGAGAGTGTCTGTCCATGTCTCACTGTTGGACTAATGATTACACCCTAAGATCAGCTAGTTGCAGACGAGAGTGTCTGTCCATTGTGTTACTGTTTGACTAACGATTACACCCTAAGATCAGCTAGATGCAGACGAGAGTGTCTGTCCATGTGTTACTGTTGGACTAATGATTACACCCTAAGATCAGCTAGTTGCAGACGAGAGTGTCTGTCCATTGTGTTACTGTTGGACTAATGATTACACCCTAAGATCAGCTAGTTGCAGACGAGAGTGTCTGTCCATTGTGTTACTGTTTGACTAATGATTACACCCTAAGATCAGCTAGATGCAGACGAGAGTGTCTGTCCATGTCTCACTGTTGGACTAATGATTACACCCTAAGATCAGCTAGATGCAGACGAGAGTGTCTGTCCATTGTGTCCACTCGCTCCCTCTCCCCCCTCGCTCCCTCACTCCCTCCCTCCCTCGCTCCCTTCATCTCTCTTTAACTTCTGCTCACAATCAGTCGTATTGTTTCCCTTTCATTTTGAAACACGAGCTTCGTGGTCCACGACAGGTCCATTAAATACGAAACTAAAAGCTTCGATCATTCCTGTACCCAAATTCCTCTCTCGTCTGATCGAGAGGATTATGTGGTTAACTGTGTGTCTAATTTACAGAAGGACTAGCGTCTGGTACACATCGTTTGGATTGACTGCCCTTCAAGTTATTTTAAATTCATGGCTTTCTTTAAAATGGTTCTTTAATGAAGCACTAATAAATTCATGAATTCAAAATTCAATGGTGGAAACCGATGCCGACAATAATCAACATCAAACTATAACTAGAGTGTAATTTACTATACATCTTTACATCATATTAACATCAGGAGAGACGAGAGGAGTCCAGATATCAGGAGAGACTAGAGGAGTCCAGACATCAGGAGAGACTAGAGGAGGCCAGACATCAGGAGACACTAGAGGAGTCCAGACATCAGGAGAGACTAGAGGAGTCCAGACATCAGGAGAGACTAGAGGAGTCCAGACATCAGGAGAGACTAGAGGAGTCCAGACATCAGGAGAGACTAGAGGAGTCCAGACAACAGGAGAGACTAGAGGAGTCCAGACATCAGGAGAGACTAGAGGAGTCCAGACATCAGGAGAGACTAGAGGAGTCCAGACATCAGGAGAGACTAGAGGAGGCCAGACATCAGGAGAGACTAGGAGTCCAGACATCAGGAGAGACTAGAGGAGTCCAGACATCAGGAGAGACTAGAGGAGGCCAGACATCAGGAGAGACTAGGAGTCCAGACATCAGGAGAGACTAGAGGAGTCCAGACATCAGGAGAGACTAGAGGAGTCCAGACAACAGGAGAGACTAGAGGAGTCCAGACAACAGGAGACACTAGAGGAGTCCAGACATCAGGAGAAACTAGAGGAGTCCAGACAACAGGAGACACTAGAGGAGTCCGGACATCAGGAGAGACTAGAGGAGTCCAGACATCAGGAGAGACTAGAGGAGTCCAGAGAGACTAGAGGAGTCAGGAGAGACAGACAGACATCAGGAGAGACTAGAGGAGTCCAGACAACAGGAGACACTAGAGGAGTCCAGACATCAGGAGACACTAGAGGAGTCCAGACAACAGGAGACACTAGAGGAGTCCAGACAACAGGAGACACTAGAGGAGTCCAGACAACAGGAGACACTAGAGGAGTCCAGACATCAGGAGAGACTAGAGGAGTCCAGACATCAGGAGAGAGGAGTCCAGACATCAGGAGGAGACAAGAGGAGTCCAGACATCAGGAGAGACTAGAGGAGTCCAGACATCAGGAGAGACTAGAGGAGTCCAGACATCAGGAGAGACTAGAGGAGTCCAGACATCAGGAGAGACTAGAGGAGTCCAGACATCAGGAGAGACTAGAGGAGTCCAGACATCAGGAGACACTAGAGGAGTCCAGACATCAGAGGAGTCCAGACATCAGGAGAGACTAGAGGAGTCAGACATCAGGAGAGACTAGAGAGACATCCAGATCACAGGAGAGACTAGAGGAGTCCAGACATCAGGAGACACTAGAGGAGTCCAGACCAGACAACAGGAGACACTAGAGGAGTCCAGACATCAGGAGAGACTAGAGGAGTCCAGACAACAGGAGAGACTAGAGGAGTCCAGACATCAGGAGAGACTAGAGGAGTCCAGACATCAGGAGAGACTAGAGGAGTCCAGACATCAGGAGAGACTAGAGGAGTCCAGACATCAGGAGAGACTAGAGGAGTCCAGACATCAGGAGACACTAGAGGAGTCCAGACATCAGGAGAGACTAGAGGAGTCCAGACATCAGGAGAGACTAGAGGAGTCCAGACAACAGGAGAGACTAGAGGAGTCCAGACAACAGGAGACACTAGAGGAGTCCAGACAACAGGAGTCCAGACATAGAGGAGTCCAGACATCAGGAGAGACTAGAAGAGTCCAGACATCAGGAGAGACTAGAGGAGTCCAGACATCAGGAGAGACTAGAGGAGTCCAGACATCAGGAGAGACTAGAGGTCTCAGTCCTAGCTAGGTGTTGTAATAAGGTCTCAGCCCTAGCTAGGTGTTGTAATAAGGTCTCAGCCCTAGCTAGGTGTTGTAATAAGGTCTCAGCCCTAGCTAGGTGTTGTAATAAGGTCTCAGCCCTAGCTAGGTGTTATAATAAGGCCTCAGCCCTAGCTAGGTGTTGTAATAAGGTCTCAGCCCTAGCTCGGTGTTGTAATAAGGTCTCAGCCCTAGCTAGGTGTTGTAATAAGGTCTCAGTCCTAGCTAGGTGTTGTAATAAGGTCTCAGCCCTAGCTAGGTGTTGTAATAAGGTCTCAGCCCTAGCTAGGTGTTGTAATAAGGTCTCAGCCCTAGATAGGTGTTGTAATAAGGCTTCAGCCCTAGCTAGGTGTAATAAGGTCTCAGTCCTAGCTAGGTGTAATAAGGTCTCAGTCCTAGCTAGGTGTTGTAATAAGGTCTCAGCCCTAGCTAGGTGTTGTAATAAGGTCTCAGCCCTAGATAGGTGTTGTAATAAGGCTTCAGCCCTAGCTAGGTGTAATAAGGTCTCAGTCCTAGCTAGGTGTAATAAGGTCTCAGTCCTAGCTAGGTGTTGTAATAAGGTCTCAGCCCTAGCTAGGTGTTGTAATAAGGCTTCAGCCCTAGCTAGGTGTAATAAGGTCTCAGTCCTAGCTAGGTGTAATAAGGTCTCAGTCCTAGCTAGGTGTTGTAATAAGGTCTCAGCCCTAGCTAGGTGTTGTAATAAGGTCTCACTCCTAGCTAGGTGTTGTAATAAGGTCTCAGCCCTAGCTAGGTGTTGTAATAAGGCCTCAGCCCTAGCTAGGTGTTGTAATAAGGTCTCAGCCCTAGCTAGGTGTTGTAATAAGGTCTCAGCCCTAGCTAGGTGTTGTAATAAGGTCTCAGCCCTAGCTAGGTGTTGTAATAAGGTCTCAGCCCTAGCTAGGTGTTGTAATAAGGTCTCAGCCCTAGCTAGGTGTAATAAGGTCTCAGCCCTAGCTAGGTGTTGTAATAAGGTCTCAGCCCTAGCTAGGTGTTGTAATAAGGTCTCAGCCCTAGCTAGGTGTAATAAGGTCTCAGCCCTAGCTAGGTGTTGTAATAAGGCCTCAGCCCTAGCAAGGTGTTGTAATAAGGCCTCAGTCCTAGCTAGGTGTTGTAATAAGGTCTCAGTCCTAGCTAGGTGTTGTAATAAGGTCTCAGCCCTAGCTAGGTGTTGTAATAAGGCCTCAGCCCTAGCTAGGTGTTGTAATAAGGTCTCAGTCCTAGCTCGGTGTGGTAATAAGGCCTCAGTCCTAGCTAGGTGTTGTAATAAGGTCTCAGCCCTAGCTCGGTGTTGTAATAAGGTCTCAGCCCTAGCTCGGTGTTGTAATAAGGCCTCAGCCCTCAGTTGTCTGTAGAAGTGGTCTGGTTACATTCGGTTTGTGCTGATAAGGAACAAGGTTAACTTTCATTTCTATTCATCGTAATTAACTTATTCATTCCCAGGAGGAAATAAGAGATCAAAGTGTATCGAGTGCCATAATAACCCCAGATGCTGTTACAACAGCAAGTGCCATAATAACCCCAGATGCTGTTGCAACAACAACAGCCATAATAACCCCAGATGCTGTTGCAACAGCATTTCTTGTGGTTGTATTTCTATCAAAAGCCTCAGTCTGGGGCCCGCCGGTCACACTGTTATGATTATGGGCCTAAAGGGGAACGTTTCCTCAAAGGCCCTGACCTTGGGGGTCAGTCAATAATGGTTTTCAGAGGAAGCTGATCCTAGATCTGTATACTTAAGGTGCACGTCACCGAAGAAGAGAGAAGATCATGTTTGCTTTATTGTAAAGAACTTCCTGTTTGGGGGGAGGAATAAAATGAGCAGCACTCGAGGGTACGTCAACACTGATCATGTGATTTACTCGAACACTTCAGAGAAAGCAAAAGCGAAAGCAATCTCATACTAATACCAAACTAGGAATATATATATATATAGGAAGCCTAGTGGTTAGACTAGTAACCGAAAGGTTGCAAGTTCAAATCCCCCGAGCTGACAAGGTAGAAATCTGTCGTTCCGCCCCTGAACAAGGCAGTTAAACCACTGTTCCCCTGAACAAGGCAGTTAACCCACTGTTCCCCTAAACAAGGCAGTTAACCCACTGTTCCCCTAAACAAGGCAGTTAACCCACTGTTCCCCTAAACAAGGCAGTTAACCCACTGTTCCCCTAAACAAGGCAGTTAACCCACTGTTCCCCTAAACAAGGCAGTTAACCCACTGTTCCCCTGAACAAGGCAGTTAACCCAGTGTTCCCCTGAACAAGGAAGTTAACCCACTGTTTCCCTGAACAAGGAAGTTAACCCACTGTTTCCCTGAACAAGGCAGTTAACCCACTGTTTCCCTGAACAAAGCAGTTAACCCACTGTTCCCCTGAACAAGACAGTTAACCCACTGTTCCCCTGAACAAGGCAGTTAACCCACTGTTCCCCTGAACAAGACAGTTAACCCACTGTTCCCCTGAACAAGGCAGTTAACCCACTGTTCCCCTGAACAAGGCAGTTAACCCACTGTTCCCCTGAACAAGACAGTTAACCCACTGTTCCCCTAAACAAGGCAATTAACCCACTGTTCCCCTAAACAAGGCAATTAACCCACTGTTTCCCTGAACAAGGCAGTTAACCCACTGTTCCCCTGAACAAGGCAGTTAACCCAGTGTTCCCCTGAACAAGGCAGTTAACCCAGTGTTCCCCTGAACAAGGCAGTTAACCCAGTGTTCCCCCGAACAAGGCAGTTAACCCAGTGTTCCCCTGAACAAGGCAGTTAACCCACTGTTCCCCTGAACAAGGCAGTTAACCCACTGTTCCCCTGAACAAGACAGTTAACCCACTGTTCCCCTAAACAAGGCAATTAACCCACTGTTTCCCTGAACAAGGCAGTTAACCCACTGTTCCCCTGAACAAGGCAGTTAACCCAGTGTTCCCCTGAACAAGGCAGTTAACCCAGTGTTCCCCTGAACAAGGCAGTTAACCCAGTGTTCCCCTGAACAAGGCAGTTAACCCAGTGTTCCCCCGAACAAGGCAGTTAACCCAGTGTTCCCCTAAACAAGGCAATTAACCCACTGTTTCCCTGAACAAGGCAGTTAACCCACTGTTCCCCTGAACAAGGCAGTTAACCCAGTGTTCCCCTGAACAAGGCAGTTAACCCAGTGTTCCCCTGAACAAGGCAGTTAACCCACTGTTCCCCTGAACAAGGCAGTTAACCCACTGTTCCCCTGAACAAGGCAGTTAACCCACTGTTCCCCTGAACAAGGCAGTTAACCCACTGTTCCTAGACCAGTTAACCCACTGTTCCTAGACCAGTTAACCCACTGTTCCTAGACCAGTTAACCCACTGTTCCTAGACCAGTTAACCCACTGTTCCTAGACCAGTTAACCCACTGTTCCTAGACCAGTTAACCCACTGTTCCCCTGAACAAGGCAGTTAACCCACTGTTCCTAGACCAGTTAACCCACTGTTCCTAGACCAGTTAACCCACTGTTCCTAGACCAGTTAACCCACTGTTCCCCTGAACAAGGCAGTTAACCCACTGTTCCTAGACCAGTTAACCCACTGTTCCTAGACCAGTTAACCCACTGTTCCTAGACCAGTTAACCCACTGTTCCCCGGTTGGCCGTCATTGTAAGTAGGAATTTCTTCTTAACTTTCTTGCCTCGTTAAATAAAGGTAAAATATATATATATAAATAATATAGGACATGTAAGGTAATGTAGGACATATAGGGTAATGTAGGGGTAATGTAGGTTATTACAGGATATACTGTATAGTGTAACGCAAGGTAATATAGGACATATGGTAATGTAGTGGTAATGTAGTATATTACAGGACATACTGTATAGTGTAACGTAAGGTAATATAGGACATATAGGGTAATGTAGTGGTAATGTAGTATATTACAGGACATACTGTATAGTGTAACGTAAGGTAATATAGGACATATGGTAATGTAGGGGTAATGTAGGTTATTACAGGATATACTGTATAGTGTAATGCAAGTTAATATAGGACATATGGTAATGTAGGGGTAATGTAGGATATTACAGGACATACTGTATAGTGTAACGTAAGGTAATATAGGACATATAGGGTAATGTAGTGGTAATGTAGTATATTACAGGACATACTGTATAGTGTAACGTAAGGTAATATAGGACATATGGTAATGTAGGGGTAATGTAGGTTATTACAGGATATACTGTATAGTGTAACGCAAGGTAATATAGGACATATGGTAATGTAGTGGTAATGTAGTATATTACAGGACATACTGTATAGTGTAACGTAAGGTAATATAGGACATATAGGGTAATGTAGTGGTAATGTAGTATATTACAGGACATACTGTATAGTGTAATGTAAGGTAATATAGGACATATGGTAATGTAGGGGTAATGTAGGTTATTACAGGATATACTGTATAGTGTAACGCAAGTTAATATAGGACATATGGTAATGTAGGGGTAATGTAGGATATTACAGGACATACTGTATAGTGTAACGCAAGGTAATAAGGGACATATGGTAATGTAGGGGTAATGTAGGAAATTATAGGACATATTGGGTAATGTAGGATTTTACAGGACATACTGTATAGTGTAACGCAAGGTAATATAGGACATGTAAGGTAATGTAGGGGTAATGTAGGTTATTACAGGAAATACTGTATAGTGTAACGTAAGGTAAGATAGGACATATAGGGTAATGTAGGGGTAATGTAGATTATTACAGGATATACTGTATAGTGTAACGTAAGGTAATATATGACATATGGTAATGTAGTGGTAATGTAGTATATTACAGGACATACTGTATAGTGTAACGTAAGGTAATATAGGACATATGGTAATGTAGAGGTAATGTAGTGGTAATGTAGGTTATTACAGGATATACTGTATAGTGTAACGCAAGGTAATATAGGACATATGGTAATGTAGAGGTAATGTAGGATATTACAGGACATACTGTATAGTGTAACGCAAGGTAATAAGGGACATATGGTAATGTAGGAAATTATAGGGCATATTGGGTCATGTAGGATTTTACAGGACATACTGTATAGTGTAACGCAAGGTAATATAGGACATATAGGGTAATGTAGAGGTAATGTAGGGTATTACAGGACATACTGTATAGTGTAACGTAAGGTAATATAGGACATATAGGGTAATGTAGGGTATTACAGGACATACTGTATAGTGTAATGTAAGGTATTATAGGACAGATATGGTAATGTAGGGGTAATGTAGGGTAATGTAGGGTATTACAGGACATACTGTATAGTGTAACGTAAGGTAATATAGGACAGATATGGTAATGTAGGGGTAATGTAGGGTATTACAGGACATACTGTATAGTGTAACGTAAGGTAATATAGGACATATAGGGTAATGTAGAGGTAATGTAGGGTATTACAGGACATACTGTATAGTGTAACGTAAGGTAATATAGGACAGCTATGGTAATGTAGAGGTAATGTAGCTTATTACAGGACATACTGTATAGTGTAACGTAAGGTAATATAGGACATATAGGGTAATGTAGGGGTAATGTAGGTTATTACAGGACATACTGTATAGTGTAACGTAAGGTATTATAGGACATATAGGGTAATGTAGAGGTAATGTAGGGTATTACAGGACATACTGTATAGTGTAACGTAAGGTAATATAGGACATATAGGGTAATGTAGAGGGTAATGTAGGGTATTACAGGACATACTGTATAGTGTAACGTAAGGTAATATAGGACATATAGGGTAATGTAGGGGTAATGTAGGGTATTACAGGACACACTGTATAGTGTAATGTAGAGTAATATAGGACATATAGGGTAATGTAGAGGTAATGTAGGGTAAAGTAGGGTATTACAGGATATACTGTATAGTGTAACGTAAGGTAAGATAGGACATATAGGGTAATGTAGGGGTAATGTAGGGTATTACAGGACACACTGTATAGTGTAATGTAGGGTAATATAGGACATATAGGGTAATGTAGTGTATACAGGACAGGACATGTAGGGTAATGTAGGGTCTACAGGACATGTAGGATAATGTAGAGTCTACAGGACATGTAGGGTAATGTAGGGTATAAATGACTGCAGATAGTCACTCCAGGGACACAAGCTCTGTTACACCATCTCTCCCTGTTCCACAGAAATGAAACACTCGCTCTTACACACACACACACACACACGCACGCACGCACGCACGCACGCACACGCACACGCGCACGCACACGCACGCACGCACACGCACGCACGCACACTAGGGTCATTAGTGTCTTGTGACAGTTTTAAGTGATCCGTGTTTGTTTTGACAGTTTGCTTTGACAGTTTGTTGCAACAGTGTGTGTGTGTGTGTGTGTGTGTGTGTGTGTGTGTGTGTGTGTGTGTGTGTGTGTGTGTGTGTGTGTGTGTGTGTGTGTGTGTGTGTTAAGGACAAACATTATCCCAATTTATGCTGAATAATGGGAACAATAATGGATCAAATCAAATTTAAAACATTTAAAAAGTACAATTTTAACTACTGACTTCAACACAGCACGCAAAACTTAAAATAACTTAAAAGAATACCGTTTGGAACATGCAATATAGGACATTAATATATTATTATCTACTGTAAACCTGTAGGCCTATAGTATTCAGCCTACTGTAAACCTGTAGGCCTATAGTATTCAGTCTACTGTAAACCTGTAGGCCTATAGTATTCAGACTACTGTAAACCTGTAGGCCTATAGTATTCACACTACTGTAAACCTGTAGGCCTATAGTATTCACACTACTGTAAACCTGTAGGCCTATAGTATTCAGTCTACTGTAAACCTGTAGGCCTATAGTATTCAGTCTACTGTAAACCTGTAGGCCTATAGTATTCAGTCTACTGTAAACCTGTAGGCCTATAGTATTCAGTCTACTGTAAACCTGTAGGCCTATAGTATTCAGTCTATAAACCTCAGGCCTATAGTATTCAGTCTACTGTAAACCTGTAGGCCTATAGTATTCAGTCTACTGTAAACCTACTGTAAACCTGTAGGCCTATAGTATTCACACTACTGTAAACCTGTAGGCCTATAGTATTCAGTCTACTGTAAACCTTAGGCCTATAGTATTCAGTCTACTGTAAACCTGTAGGCCTATAGTATTCAGTCTACTGTAAACCTAGGCCTATAGTATTCACCTACTGTAAACCTGTAGGCCTATAGTATTCAGTCTACTGTAAACCTGTAGGCCTATAGTATTCAGTCTACTGTAAACCTGTAGGCCTATAGTATTCAGCCTAGTATTCAGCCTACTGTAAACCTGTAGGCCTATAGTATTCAGTAAACCTGTAGGCCTATAGTATTCACACTACTGTAAACCTGTAGGCCTATAGTATTCACACTACTGTAAACCTGTAGGCCTATAGTATTCAGTCTACTGTAAACCTGTAGGCCTATAGTATTCAGTCTACTGTAAACCTGTAGGCCTATAGTATTCACACTACTGTAAACCTGTAGGCCTATAGTATTCAGTCTACTGTAAACCTGTAGGCCTATAGTATTCAGTCTACTGTAAACCTGTAGGCCTATAGTATTCAGCCTACTGTAAACCTGTAGGCCTATAGTATTCACACTACTGTAAACCTGTAGGCCTATAGTATTCAGTCTACTGTAAACCTGTAGGCCTATAGTATTCAGTCTACTGTAAACCTGTAGGCCTATTCACTACTGTAAACCTGTAGCCTATAGTATTCACACTACTGTAAACCTGTAGGCCTAGTATTCACACTACTGTAAACCTATAGTATTCAGTCTACTGTAAACCTGTAGGCCTATAGTATTCAGTCTACTGTACTGTAAACCTGTAGGCCTGTAAACCTGTAGGCCTATAGTATTCAGTAAACCTTCAGTATTCACTACTCAGTAAACCTGTAGGCCTATAGTATTCAGTCTACTGTAAACCTGTAGGCCTATAGTATTCACTGTAAACCTACTCAGTCTACTGTAAACCTGTAGACCTATAGTATTCACACTACTGTAAACCTGTAGGCCTATAGTATTCAGTCTACTGTAAACCTGTAGGCCTATAGTATTCAGTCTACTGTAAACCTGTAGGCCTACTGTAAAGTATTCAGTCTACTGTAAACCTATAGTATTAGTAAACCTATAGTATTCAGTCTACTGTAAACCTGTAGGCCTATAGTATTCAGCACTACTGTAAATTCAGTATTCTACTGTAAACCTGTAGGCCTATAGTATTCAGTCTACTGTAAACCTGTAGGCCTATAGTATTCAGTCTACTGTAAACCATGTAGTCTACTGTAAACCTGTAGTCCTATAGTATTCAGTCTACTGTAAACCTGTAGGCCTATAGTATTCAGTCTATAAACCTGTAGTACTTAAACCAGGCCTATAGTATTCACACTACTGTAAACCTGTAGGCCTATAGTATTCAGTCTACTGTAAACCACTACTGTAAACCTGTAGGCCTATAGTATTCACACTACTGTAAACCTGTAGGCCTATAGTATTCAGCCTACTGTAAACCTGTAGGCCTACTGTAAACCTGTAGGCCTATAGTATTCAGCCTACTGTAAACCTGTAGGCCTATAGTATTCAGCCTACTGTAAACCTGTAGGCCTACACAATGACTCAACATAAAGTCCAGGAATTCAAGTCTTCACCTGATCTAGAATTCCTTACAATCAAATGCCGACCGCATTATCTACCAAGAGAATTCTCTTTGATTATAGTCACAGCCACTGTGACTACTTGTACCCCCCAAGCAGATCCTCCCGACGGCCCTGAACGAACTTCACTGGACTCTATGTAAACTGGAAACCATATATCCCGAGGCTGCATTTATTGTAGCTGGGGATTTTAACTAAGCTAATCTGAGAACAAGGATTCCAAAATTCTATCAGCATATCGAATCCATGGAGAATAAAGCACCTCCTCCCACTACACAAGTCCTGGAGTGGCACCTCCTCCCATTCTGGGTCATTGCTACTCTAAGCATCCACAATGCATGGAGAACAAAGCCCCCCGATAGGAAACCTGTGCCTCCTCCCAGGCAAATAGGAAACACTGACCAGAATAAGAGACTCCATTTTGCACCTCCTTGCTTAGGAAACCAGCTTATAGACAGAAACTAAAACAGGAAACCACAAATGCTCAGGTCTGCCCACTGCCAACACTGGTCTGACCAATCTGTAAAGTCCATGGAGAATAAGAGCACCTCCTCCCAGCTTCCATGCTCAGGTCTAGGAAACAACGCTGCACCTCCTCCCAGTCTGATAGGAAAATCGGATTCCATGCTCAGGTCTATCCAACGCTCCCAGTCCCACACAGATCGGAAACACTGTTCCATGGAGAATGCACCTCCTCCCAGCTGCCCACTGCACGTGGTAAAGTCCTGGGATATGTTCCCAGCTGCCCACAGACAGATAGGAAAACATTGACTCTATGCCCACGCTGACTCCATGGAGAATAAGAGGTGACTGCACTGAAGAGGAAACACTGTTTATAAGAGCACCTCCTCCCAGTGCACTGCACTGGATGACTGTAAAGTCCATATTCTCCCATGGACTGAAGATAGGAAACACTTAAAGTCCATGGAGAAGTGTTTCCCAGCTGCCCACTCTGAAGATAGGAAACACTGTAAAGTCCATGGAGAATGCACCTCCTCCCAGCTGCCCACTGCACTGAAGATAGGAAACACTGTAAAGTCCATGGAGAATAAGAGCACCTCCTCCCAGCTTATTAGGAAACACTCCATGGACTTTACAGTGTTAAAGTCCATGGAGAATAATCTCCTCAGCTGCCCACTGCACTGAAGATAGGAAACACTGTAAAGTCCATGGAGAATAAGAGCACCTCCTCCCAGCTGCCCACTGCACTGAAGATAGGAAACACTGTAAAGTCCATGGAGAATATTCTCCATGGCCCACTGCACTGAAGATTTAAAGTCCATGGAGAATGTCCTCCCAGCTGCCCACTGCACTGAAGATAGGAAACACTGTAAAGTCCATGGAGAATAAGAGCACCTCCTCCCAGCTGCCCACTGCACTGAAGATAGGAAACACTGTAAAGTCCATGGAGAATAAGAGCACCTCCTCCCAGCTGCCCACTGCACTGAAGATAGGAAACACTGTAAAGTCCATGGAGAATGGACTCCCAGCTGCCCACTGCACTGAAGATGAAACACTGTAAAGTCCATGGAGAATAAGAGCACCTCCTCCCAGCTGCCCACTGCACTGAAGATAGGAAACACTAAAGTCCATGGAGAATAAGAGCACCTCCTCCCAGCTGCCCACTGCACTGAAGATAGGAAACACTGTAAAGTCCATGGAGAATAAGAGCACCTCCTCCCAGCTGCCCACTGCACTGAAGATAGGAAACACTGTAAAGTCCATGGAGAATAAGAGCACCTCCTCCCAGCTGCCCACTGCACTGAAGATAGGAAACACTGTAAAGTCCATGGAGAATAAGAGCACCTCCTCCCAGCTGCCCACTGCACTGAAGATAGGAAACACTGTAAAGTCCATGGAGAATAAGGCACCTCCTCCCAGCTGCCCACTGCACTGAAGATAGGAAACACTGTAAAGTCCATGGAGAATAAGAGCACCTCCTCCCAGCTGCCCACTGCACTGAAGATAGGAAACACTGTAAAGTCCATGGAGAATAAGAGCACCTCCTCCCAGCTGCCCACTGCACTGAAGATAGGAAACACTGTAAAGTCCATGGAGAATAAGAGCACCTCCTCCCAGCTGCCCACTGCACTGAAGATAGGAAACACTGTAAAGTCCATGGAGAATAAGAGCACCTCCTCCCAGCTGCCCACTGCACTGAAGATAGGAAACACTGTAAAGTCCATGGAGAATAAGAGCACCTCCTCCCAGCTGCCCACTGCACTGAAGATAGGAAACACTGTAAAGTCCATGGAGAATAAGAGCACCTCCTCCCAGCTGCCCACTGCACTGAAGATAGGAAACACTGTAAAGTCCATGGAGAATAAGAGCACCTCCTCCCAGCTGCCCACTGCACTGAAGATAGGAAACACTGTAAAGTCCATGGAGAATAAGAGCACCTCCTCCCAGCTGCCCACTGCACTGACAGATATGGGAAACACTGTAAAGTCCATGGAGAATAAGAGCACCTCCTCCCAGCTGCCCACTGCACTGAAGATCCATGGAGAAACACTGTAAAGTCCATGGAGAATAAGAGCACCTCCTCCCAGCTGCCCACTGCACTGAAGATAGGAAACACTGTAAAGTCCATGGAGAATAAGAGCACCTCCTCCCAGCTGCCCACTGCACTGAAGATAGGAAACACTGTAAAGTCCATGGAGAATAAGAGCACCTCCTCCCAGCTGCCCACTGCACTGAAGATAGGAAACACTGTAAAGTCCATGGAGAATAAGAGCACCTCCTCCCAGCTGCCCACTGCACTGAAGATAGGAAACACTGTAAAGTCCATGGAGAATAAGAGCACCTCCTCCCAGCTGCCCACTGCACTGAAGATCCATGGGAAACACTGTAAAGTCCATGGAGAATAAGAGCACCTCCTCCCAGCTGCCCACTGCACTGAAGATAGGAAACACTGTAAAGTCCATGGAGAATAAGAGCACCTCCTCCCAGCTGCCCACTGCACTGAAGATAGGAAACACTGTAAAGTCCATGGAGAATAAGAGCACCTCCTCCCAGCTGCCCACTGCACTGAAGATAGGAAACACTGTAAAGTCCATGGAGAATAAGAGCACCTCCTCCCAGCTGCCCACTGCACTGAAGATAGGAAACACTGTAAAGTCCATGGAGAATAAGAGCACCTCCTCCCAGCTGCCCACTGCACTGAAGATAGGAAACACTGTAAAGTCCATGGAGAATAAGAGCACCTCCTCCCAGCTGCCCACTGCACTGAAGATAGGAAACACTGTAAAGTCCATGGAGAATAAGAGCACCTCCTCCCAGCTGCCCACTGCACTGAAGATAGGAAACACTGTCACCACTGATAAATCCACTATAATTGAGAACTTCAAAAAGCATTTTTCTACGGCTGGCCATGCTTTCCACCTGGCTACTCCTACCCCGGTCAACAGCACTGCACCCCCCACAGCAACTCGCCCAAGCCTTCTACAGCACCTTCTCCGCTATGCAAACCCGGTTTCACGGGTACACCTCAGCCACGCTCAAGGTCCTAAACGATATCTTAACCGCAAATCGATAAAAGACAATACTGTGCAGCCATATTCATCGACCTGGCTAAGACTTTCGACTCTGTCAATCACCACATCCTCATCGGCAGACTCAACAGCCTTGGTTTCTCAAATGAGTTGCCTCGCCTGGTTCACCAACAACTTCTCAGATAGAGTTCAGTGTTTCAAATCATAGGGCCTGTTGTCCGGACCTCTGGCAGTCTCTATGGGGGTACCACAGGGTTCAATTCTCAGGCCGACTCTTTTCTCTGTATATATCAACGATGTCGCTCTTGCTGCTGGTGATTCTCTGATCCACCTCTACACAGACAACACCATTCTGTATACATCTGGCCCTTCTTTGGACGCTGTGCTATCTAACCCCCAAACGAGCTTCAATGCCATACAACACTCCTTCCGTGGCCTCTAACAGTTCTTAAATACAAGTAAAACTAAATTCATGCTCATCGACTGTTTGCTGCCCGCACCTGCCCGCCCATCCAGCATCACTACTCTGGACGGCTCTGACTTAGAATACGTGGACAACTACAAATACCCAGGTGTCTGGTTAGACTGTAAACTCTCCTTCCAGACTCACATTAAACATCTCCAATCCAAAATGAAATCTAGAATCGGCTTCCTACTTTGCAACAAAGCCTCCTTCACTCATGCTGCCAAACATACCAGAGGTAAACTGATTATCCTACCGATCCTCGACTTCGGCGACGTCATTTCCAAAATGGCCTCCAAACACTCTACTCAGCAAACTGGATGCAGTCTATCACAGTGCCGTCCGTTTTGTCACCAAAGCCCCATATACTACCCACCACTGCTACCTGTACGCTCTCGTTGGCTGGCCCTTACTTCTTATTCGTCACCAATCCCACTGGCTCCAGGTCATCTATAAGTCTTTGCTAGGTAAAGCCCTGCCTTATCTCAGCTCGCTGGTCACCATAGCATCACCCACTCGTAGCACGCACTCCATCAGGTATATTTCACTGGTCGCCCCCAAAGCCAATTCCTCCTTAGGCCGCCTCTCCTTCCAGTTATCTGCTGCCAATGACTGGAACGAACTACAAAAATCTCTGAAACTGGAAACACTTATCTCCCTCACTAGCTTTAAGCACCAGCTGTCAGAGCAGCTCACAGATTACTGCACCTGTACATAGCCCACCTATAATTTAGCCCAAACAACTACCTCTTCCCCTACTGTATTTATTTATTTATTTTGCTCCTTTGCACCCCATTATTTCTATCTCTACTTTGCACATTCTTCCACTGCAAATCTACCATTTCAGTGTTTTACTTGCTATATTGTATTTACTTTGCCACCATGGCCTTTTTTGCCTTTACCTCCCTTATCTCACCTCATTTGCTCACATCCTATATAGACTTGTTTATACTGTATTATTGACTGTATGTTTGTTTTACTCCATGTGTAACTCTGTGTCGTTGTATGTGTAAATGAGAACTTGTTCTCAACTAGCCTACCTGGTTAAATAAATAGGTGAAATACATTTTAAAAACTTGCACATTCATCTTCTGCACATCTACCACTCCAGTGTTTAATTGCTATATGGTAATTATTTCGCCTCTATGGCCAATTTATTGCCTTACCTCCCTAATCTTACTACATTTGCACACACTGCACATAGATTTTTCTATTGTGTTATTGACTGTACACAATAGGAAAAGTCTTTATTCCATGTGTAACTCTGTGTTGTTGTTTGTGTCGCAATTGTAAATGAGAACTTGTTCTCAACTTGCCTACTTGGTTAAATAAATAAAATGTCTCAAACTCCGGTTGTGGGGGATGGGGAGCGGCGTGTGCAGCACCGGTGTCGTGAGGGGCTGAAACAGTCACCGGCAGGGAATTTAGAACAACTTAAATAAAAATAACTTTAAAGCATTACTTAAGTCGTTTTCAAGGGTATCTATACTTCGCTATTTATATTTTGGACATATTTAGCTTTTATTTCACTATATTCCTGACGAAAAGTATATACATTTTACCGAATCCCTTTTCCCCCTGACACTCAACATATATTTACAATTATTTTACGCAAACCAGTCTGCACCATTCTCTTTTTTTTTTTAAATGTTATTTTACGGAAAAACGTTTCCAATTATTTATACTTTTACTTTTGATACTTAAGCATATTTTTAAAAAACAACAACAACAACTACTTTTCGACTTTTACTCAAGTAGACGACTTCTGTCGTGAACGTTTTAAAATATTTATGTAAAAAAGCAGTTCCGAAAACCATCGGCCGCTTCTCCGAATCACTAGTGTATTGTGGGGGAAGGGAAATCAGATAAACTGAAACTGACGTGGATTCCTGCTTCACAACGAGACTGTTTGAAAAGTGAAGAGACTCGTTCTTTTTCTGTGAAGCGACAGTTTTACTATAAATGTTGACTGGAAGCGAAACCCGCCCAGAGAGAAAGCTAGAGAGACGCCCCTGGCGGAGAGGACAAGTTACTGACGATTTCTCAGAAACGGTGTTCACTTTAAAACGAAAGCGAAACTGATGTGTTGGTGTAGCGTACGGGTCCTGAACGTTTATTTAGCTCCCTTACCGATCACCAGCGGACAGATGATCAAACCAACAAGGAGAGAGAGAGAGTAAGAGAGGATGTGAAAGACAATGTGGATATACTATACCGTTGGATTACCGCGTCTTCTCTCTACTAGTTTGAACGTTTACTGATGATCAAGAACAGGATTAATACCGCTGTGATTCTGTGATTAAAAACGGATTCTGCGTCGGAAAATATAAAAAGTGCATCAGAAAAAAACCTACATTTTGCACTCGTTTTGCAAAACGGTAAGAATATTTTAACATGGCTGCCTATTGCGGATTTTACCTTTTTCTTCTTCTTTCAAATAGATTTTAGTTTTGTTTCGCAACATTGACTATTGTGCAATTCAATTGCGCCGTAATAAAGCAACCTGACAATAGACAATTTTCTACATAATAAATGACATATTGTCATAAAATATTTTTTGGGGGAGGACTAGACAACAGTCAACATGACCACCAGTATAATATACTCATTTAAAACACGATTCCCCGTTTGCTTTATAGCGGTAAGGTTGGGACCAGTGAAACAGGACGAACTAGGATACATCTACTACTAATATCTACTGCCATATAAACGACAACATTATTGTCCAGAGTCTAGTTAACTGTGAACAGCTTTAGAGTTGGGATGGTTTAAATCGATGTCAATTTACTTCGCTATAATAGGATGGAGAACGTTTACAATCCACGTTTGTTCTCTTGGCAACAGTTGACTTTTTTTTAAAGGTTTGACCCAACATCTGTGGGACTATCAGTTAGTTAAATGGTTGGCAGGCAGACAGATACAGACAGACCCAGCAGGTTGGTAGGTACATTTAACATTTACATTTAAGTCATTTAGCAGACGCTCTTATCCAGAGGTAGGTAGACAGATACAGACAGACCCAGCAGGTTGGTAGGTAGGCAGGCAGACAGATACAGACCCAGCAGGTTGGTAGGCAGGCAGACAGATACAGACAGACCCAGCAGGTTGGTAGGCAGGCAGACAGACCCAGCAGGTTGGTAGGTAGGCAGGCAGACAGATACAGACCCAGCAGGTTGGTAGGTAGGCAGGTAGACAGATACAGACAGACCCAGCAGGTTGGTAGGCAGGCAGACAGATACAGACAGACCCAGCAGGTAGGCAGGCAGACAGATACAGACAGACCCAGCAGGTTGGTAGGTAGGCAGACAGATACAGACAGACCCAGCAGGTTGGTAGGTAGGCAGGCAGACAGATACAGACCCAGCAGGTTGGTAGGCAGGCAGACAGATACAGACAGACCCAGCAGGTTCGTAGGTAGGCAGGCAGACAGACCCAGCAGGTTGGTAGGAAGGCAGACAGACCCGGTAGGTAGGCAGGTTGGCAGGCAGACAGACGGACCCGGTAGGTAGGTAGACAGACAGACAGACCCGGTAGGTAGGTAGGTAGACAGACCAGGTAGGTAGGTAGGCAGACAGATACAGACAGATCCAGCAGGTTGGTAGGCAGGCAGACAGACCCGGTAGGTAGGCAGGTTGGCAGGCAGACAGACAGACCCGGTAGGTAGGCAGGCAGACAGACAGACCCGGTAGGTAGGCAGGCAGACAGACAGACCCGGTAGGTAGGCAGGTTGGCAGGCAGACAGACAGACCCGGTAGGTAGGCAGACAGACAGACCAGGTAGGTAGGTAGGCAGACAGACCAGGTAGGCAGACAGACAGACCCGGTAGGTAGGCAGGTTGGCAGGCAGACAGACAGACCCGGTAGGTAGGCAGGTTGGCAGGCCAGGTAGGCAGACAGACAGACCCGGTAGGTAGGCAGGTTGGCAGGCAGACAGACAGACCCGGTAGGTAGGTAGACAGACAGACAGACCCGGTAGGTAGGTAGGTAGACAGACAGACCAGGTAGGTAGGTAGGCAGACAGACCAGGTAGGTAGGTAGGTAGGCAGACAGACGGCTGTAATGTTCTCTGATGTTGTGGTTTTAACTCACGGCGGCGCGTCACAGCGCTGTGTCGACTCGGTACGACGTCTATAACATTGATGTCATTGTACATAAGACTGACTTCTAGATAGACAGCTGTTTCTTAGCCTCGGCATGGGGCCCGTAGGCTGGGTCTCTGTAAAGCTCTTTGTGACCACGAGGCCACTGAGGTACAAACAAACAGTTAACGGTGGTAACTAACTGTAGACGTTTTAGGTTTCCATTGAGCCGGGTTTAATTAGACAAACACAACATGTAGATAGACAGAGAGAGAGAGACAGAGAGAGAGAGAGAGATGTCATGGAAACGGTAGAGATAGGAGACATTTTCCAAAGGTCGACAACATTTTATCCGTTGAACAGGGGTGGATTTTTCTATCTGTCTAACTTTCTTTATTAAAAAAAAAAAAAAAACAAATGATGGAAACTGTGTATTTATTATTATTATTTTTTAAATAAATTAATTGCTTTCGACTTGCTTTTCTGTTTGGCTGGCAGGTTTCACCATTTACAGGAGTTCCAAGTAAATTATTGCAATCTAATTGTCAAATGTGACAAAACAAGCAGTCATTGTCTAAACCCTCTGAACTACATTTCCCATAAAACCTCAAATGTGACAAAACAAGCAGTCATTGTGTCGAGGATCATCTAAACCCTCTGAACTACATTTCCCATAAAACCTAAAATATAGTATTTTCAGCTGTTTGCAGCTGGTGATAGTAAAACTGCAAAAAAAAAAACGGAATTTTTATAGAATGGGAAGCATAGAAATAGAGCACATAGAACAGATGAACCGCTTCTTAGACTTGCTTTCAATGAGAATGACAGATCTATAGTTCACATTTCTTACATATTTGCAACGTTAAATGGTAGGCAGCGGTCGTATTCTATTTTCTATGTAAAACTTTTCTAAATGTTGATTTAATTTTTTTTTTTTTTAATAAATAATCACTGGACAAGTTCATGGAAACATAGATCATATAAGTAGTAGTAGTAGTAGGTGGTCTGACGGTCTCCCTCTCTCAGGATGTCAGGGTAACATAGCTCCTATCATAAGTAGTAGTGGTAGTAGTAGTAGTAGTAGTGGTAGTAGTAGTAGTAGTAGTGGTAGTGGTAGTGGTGGTGTGTGGTAGTACTAGTAGTAGTAGTAGTAGTGGTGTGTGGTAGTAGTAGTGGTCTGACGGTCTCTCTCTCTCAGGGAACTGTGTAGCGATGGGAGAGGGTTGGGACCGCTCTCCCCTGTAGGATGGTGTGTGGTAGTAGTAGTGGTCTGACGGTCTCCCTCTCTCAGGGAACTGTGTAGCGATGGGAGAGGGTTGGGACCGCTCTCCCCTGTAGGATGGTGTGTGGTAGTAGTAGTGGTCTGACGGTCTCTCTCTCCCTCTCTCAGGGAACTGTGTAGCGATGGGAGAGGGTTGGGACCGCTCTCCCCTGTAGGATGGTGTGTGGTAGTAGTAGTGGTCTGACGGTCTCTCTCTCCCTCTCTCAGGATGCCAGGGAACTGTGTAGCGATGGGAGAGGGTTGGGACCGCTCTCCCCTGTAGGATGGTCGCTCACAGCTCTGTGGAAGAACAAGACACAACAACAAAAGCACCTTCGTCATCGTCGCCACCCTCGTCATCGTCGTCACCTTCTAGACCTCTAGGCGCCTCCTCCACCTTCCTCTCGACTCCACACTTGGACCACCACGCAACCTCACCACCACCATCATCATCACCACCATCGTCATCATCATCATCAGTCTCCCAGTCACACCGTCAGCGCCCATCCAACCAGTGTGTGGCGTCCCCTATCCCAGGACCAGACCTGTTAGACCACAAACCCCCTCTTCCCCTCCTGGACCCAGTGCCCACCCACTTTCATCTGTTCCCCTGCAAGGTAGACTTCCTGTTGATCACTCGGACGGCCGCCATGTTGGAACGTTCCGGCTTCTACTGGGGCCCGCTAGGAGTGGAGGAGGTAATTACACAATCTTATCAATTTATCTAATCAGAACCTGGTTTCCTCTCAAGGCCTTTTCTAGGGAGTTTTATTTCCTTGGTTTTCTGGGGCTTTCTAGGGAGTTTTATTTCCTAGGTTTTCTGGGCCTTTCTAGGGAGTTTTATTTCCTTGGTTTTCTGGGCCTTTCTAGGGAGTTTTATTTCCTAGGTTTTCTGGGCCTTTCTAGGGAGTTTTATTTCCTAGGTTTTCTGGGCCTTTCTAGGGAGTTTTATTTCCTAGGTTTTCTGGGCCTTTCTAGGGAGTTTTATTTCCTTGGTTTTCTGGGCCTTTCTAGGGAGTTTTATTTCCTAGGTTTTCTGGGCCTTTCTAGGGAGTTTTATTTCCTAGGTTTTCTGGGCCTTTCTAGGGAGTTTTATTTCCTAGCCACCGTGCTTCTACATCTGCATTTCTTGCTGTTTTTTTAGGTCCGGGTTTCTGTATAAGCACAAAAAAGGTCTTTATAAAAATAAATTTGATTGATTGATCGTTATTTATATAACCCTTTCACAACAATAATAGTCAGAGTAAAGGAACAGAGACAGCTGTCATTAATGTGTTAAACTGATAAATAAGAGATTTCAAAATCCAACGAGATGACATGAAGTTAAAGGAGAAGTCATTTTTTTATTTTACAACCAAATCTTTTTGATGTTAATTCTGTCCTCTTCCTCTCCCTCCTCCTCCTCTTCCTCCTCTCGCAGGCTCACAGTCGACTGAAGGACGTTGCCACGGGAACATTCTTGATCCGGGACAGTCGTCAGAAAGACGTCTTCTTCACGCTGTCCTATCGCGCGGCCAGCGGCCCGGTCAGCGTACGCATCGTCTATAAGGGACAACGGTTCGGCCTGGCAGGAAGTGAGCACTCTTTCCCCTGCCTCTTCCTCCTGCTCGAACACTACATTCATTCCTCTAAGAAAAGCCTGACCGTTCCGTACAGGAAGCAGCGCCCTACGCTCCAGGAACTGTGCAGGAAGCAGGTCGTGGAGTCATGCAGCGGCGAGGTGGAACGGGTCGCCAGGGTCCCCGTCAACCCAGTCCTAAAACACTTCCTGTTAGAGTTCCCATACAGGATATGATGTCACAGGGGATGCCGTTGAGGCGGGACTTGATTTGGATCGGGTCGGTACTGAAGGGTACGTACCGGATATGATGTCAAAGGGGATGCCGTTGAGGCGGGACTTGATTTGGATCGGGTCGGTACCGAAGGGTTTTTCAGATCGGTCGCTTTGAAACTAGAGACCGGGTCGTGGTTAGAAACGAGGTCGGAGTTCAAAACCGCACCCTATTCTCTAAACGGTGCACTACTCGACAGGGTCATAGGTCACACTTGGTCTGGGTTTGGGTTTATCCGGTTTGGTGGTGGTCCCTGGAGGATTTTAAGGGACCGTATATATGTGGACCACCACCACAACGACAACAGGTTATGGGGCGGCTGCATTAAAGAACCACCACCGGGGTTCTGGTTGTGTTCTGATCCGGGTCGCTGACCCTGTGAGGTGGACGGTTTGGTTAGTGGACTGGTTCTGCCGTTGTAGGCAGGGCTGGGTTCTGGTTGTGTTCTGATCCGGGTCGCTGACCCTGTGAGGTGGACGGTTTGGTTAGTGGACTGGTTCTGCCGTTGTAGGCAGGGCTGGGTTCGCTGTAGCACAACAACTCAAGCATCAATACTTTACAATGTTTACAATGTTGTTTACAAACTTTTACAACGACCAGGAATGTTTACGCTACACAATATTACAGTACTGTATGTATAACTGTGTACTCTCTGGTACTACCAGGTATAACTGTGTACTCTCTGGTACTAACAGGTATAACTGTGTACTCTCTGGTACTAACAGGTATAACTGTGTACTCTCTGGTACTAACAGGTATAACTGTGTACTCTCTGGTACTAATGGGTATAACTGTGTACTCTCTGGTACTAATGGGTATAACTGTGTACTATGTAGTACTGGCGGGTATAACTGTGTACTCTCTGGTACTAACAGGTATAACTGTGTACTCTCTGGTACTAATGGGTATAACTGTGTACTATGTAGTACTGGCGGGGGGTATAACTGTGTACTCTCTGGTACTAACAGGTATAACTGTGTACTCTCTGGTACTAATGGGTATAACTGTGTACTCTGTAGTACTGGCGGGTATAACTGTGTACTCTCTAGTACTAATGGTATAACTGTAACAGGTATAACTGTGTACTCTCTAGTACTAATGGGTATAACTGTGTACTCTGTAGTACTGGCGGGTATAACTGTGTACTCTCTGGTACTTATGGGTATAACTTTGTATTATGGTATAACTGTGTACTAACAGGTATAACTGTGTACTACTACCAGGTATAACTGTGTACTCTCTGGTACTAACAGGTATAACTGTGTACTCTCTGGTACTAACAGGTATAACTGTGTACTCTCTGGTACTAACAGGTATAACTGTGTACTCTCTGGTACTAATGGGTATAACTGTGTACTATGTAGTACTGGCGGGTATAACTGTGTACTCTCTGGTACTAACAGGTATAACTGTGTACTCTCTGGTACTAATGGGTATAACTGTGTACTCTGTAGTACTGGCGGGTATAACTGTGTACTCTCTAGTACTAACAGGTATAACTGTGTACTCTCTGGTACTAATGGGTATAACTGTGTACTCTGTAGTACTGGCGGGTATAACTGTGTACTCTCTAGTACTAATGGGTATAACTGTGTACTATGTAGTACTGGCGGGTATAACTGTGTACTCTCTGGTACTTATGGGTATAACTTTGTATTATGTAGTACTGCCGGGTACAACTGTGTACTCTCTGGTACTATGGGTATAACTTTGTATTAGTAGTACTGGGTACAACTGTGTACTCTCTAGTACTAACAGGTATAACTGTGTACTCTCTAGTACTAATGGGTATAACTTTGTATTATGTAGTACTGCCGGGTATAACTGTGTACTCTCTGGTACTAACGGGTATAACTGTGTACTCTCTAGTACTAATGGGTATAACTGTGTACTATGTAGTACTGGCGGGTATAACTGTGTACTCTCTGGTACTAACAGGTATAACTGTGTACTACGTAGTACTAATGAGTAACTGTGTACTACGTAGTACTAATGGGTATAACTGTGTACTATGTAGTACTGGTGGGTATAACTGTGTACTCTCTGGTACTAACAGGTATAACTGTGTACTATGTAGTACTAATGAGTATAACTGTGTACTATGCATCATATCTGCTGTGCAGACTACCTCTAGGGGTGTTTTAATGGATAATAAATATGACATATATATTTCAGCCCCGTCTTCCTGTCGGTCTGTGTGTTGCTGTTAGACAATGGACAGACAGAGAGAGACAGAGAGACGGACAGACAGAGAGATGGACAGACAGAGAGAGAGAGAGACAGACAGAGAGATGGACAGACAGAGAAATGGACAGACAGAGAGAGACAGACAGAGAGACGGACAGACAGAGAGACGGACAGACAGAGAGATGGACAGACAGAGAAATGGACAGACAGAGAGAGAGAGAGATGGACAGACAGAGAGATGGACAGACAGAGAGAGAAAGAGAGAGACAGACAGAGAGATGGACAGACAGATAGAGAAAGAGAGAGACAGACAGAGAGATGGACAGACAGAGAGAGAAAGAGAGAGACAGACAGAGAGATGGACAGACAGAGAGAGACAGACAGAGAGATGGACAGACAGAGAGATGGACAGACAGAGAGAGACAGACAGACAGAGATGGACAGACAGAGAGAGACAGACAGACAGAGAGAGACAGAGAGATGGACAGACAGAGAGAGAGAGAGAGACAGAGAGATGGACAGACAGAGAGAGACAGACAGAGAGAGACAGAGAGATGGACAGACAGCGACAGAGAGACGGACAGAGAGATAGACAGGTATAACAGACAGACAGAGAGACAGTGTGTGTGGTTGCTGTGACAACACTGGGTACAGTAGGTAACCGCAGTGACACATCAATGTGACAGATGGGCTGAGCTATGATAGTAAACGCTCTGTGTGTGTGTGTGTGTGTGTGTGTGGGGGGGGTCTATTACAGGAACATGTAGAGAAGTGAAGAATCAGAAGGTCTGTCAGTAAAATATGTTTCTGTCAGAAGAAGGGAGGGGTCGGGTACCAGAATGTCTCGGCGTGTGGGTGTGTGTGTGTGTGTGTGTGTGTGTGTGTGTGTGTGTGTGTGTGTGGTTAGTCAGAACGGCCCAGTAATGACTAATAAAGGTGAAAGGTCGATAACCTTTCTGATAATAATGACGAGGAGGGAAACACAAACCTGTCAAATGACGACTGGTCACATCACTATCAGATGATTAAATACTGAACCAGGACCAATACAGAACCAGGACCAATACAGAACCAGGACCAATACAGAATACAGAACCAGGACCAATACAGAACCAGGACCAATACAGAACCAGGACCAATACAGAACCAGACGACTGGTCACATCACTATCAGATGATTAAATACAGAACCAGGACCAATACAGAACCAGGACCAATACAGAACCAGGACCAATACAGAACCAGGACCAATACAGAACCAGACGACTGGTCACATTACTATCAGATGATTAAATACAGAACCAGGACCAATACAGAACCAGGACCAATACAGAACCAGGACCAATACAGAACCAGGACCAATACAGAAACAGAACCAATACAGAACCAGGACCAATACAGAACCAGGACCAATACAGAACCAGGACCAATACAGAACCAGGACCAATACAGAACCAGGACCAATACAGAACCAGAACCAATACAGAACCAGACGACTGGTCACATCACTATCAGATGATTAAATACAGAACCAGGACCAATACAGAACCAGGACCAATACAGAACCAGGACCAATACAGAACCAGGACCAATACAGAACCAGGACCAATACAGAACCAGACGACTGGTCACATTACTATCAGATGATTAAATACAGAACCAGGACCAATACAGAACCAGGACCAATACAGAACCAGTACCAATACAGAACCAGACGACTGGTCACATCACTATCAGATTATTAAATACAGAACCAGGACCAATACAGAACCAGGACCAATACAGAACCAGGACCAATACAGAACCAGACGACTGGTCACATTACTATCAGATGATTAAATACAGAACCAGGACCAATACAGAACCAGGACCAATACAGAACCAGGACCAATACAGAACCAGGACCAATACAGAACCAGGACCAATACAGAACCAGGACCAATACAGAACCAGGACCAATACAGAACCAGACGACTAGTCACATTACTATCAGATGATTAAATACAGAACCAGGACCAATACAGAACCAGGACCAATACAGAACCAGGACCAATACAGAACCAGGACCAATACAGAACCAGGACCAATACAGAACCAGGACCAATACAGAACCAGGACCAATACAGAACCAGACGACTGGTCACATCACTATCAGATGATTAAATACAGAACCAGGACCAATACAGAACCAGGACCAATACAGAACCAGTACCAATACAGAACCAGACGACTGGTCACATCACTATCAGATTATTAAATACAGAACCAGGACCAATACAGAACCAGGACCAATACAGAACCAGGACCAATACAGAACCAGGACCAATACAGAACTAGGACCAATACAGAACCAGGACCAAACAATTCACAAGAATCTGCTGCTTTGCCATGGAATTTCGTTGACGGACTGTGTGTGTGTTTCATTCATAGTATTTCAGGTTTAGAGAAGTGAAGAGTTTCAGGTGTTGGACAGAGTTCTGTGGAAGTCCACACATACACACACACACATACAATCTCAGCATTATTTGATCTACGGTTCCCCAGAATTCTCTAAAAAGGAGCCTTGTTCTCTCTCTCCGTCTGGTGTGCCAATGAGGAAATACGAACCCAGTCACTGATGTAGAACACCAGGTGTTAATACATGGGATTTCCCTGATGTCGTCATTATCACTGAGCCGTTCATATTCATATCTCTCTTTCTTCTGTCTCCCCTCCTTTCCTCTCTCTCTGTCTCTCCTCCTTTCCTCTATCCTCCCCTTTAATCTCTGTCTCTCCTCCATTCCTCTATCCTTCCCTTTAATCTCTGTCTCTCCTCCATTCCTCTATCCTCCCCTTTAATCTCTGTCTCTCCTCCATTCCTCTATCCCCCCCTTTAATCTATGTCTCTCCTCCATTCCTCTATCCTTCCCTTTAATCTGTCTCTCCTCCATTCCTCTATCCTCCCCTTTAATCTCTGTCTCTCCTCCATTCCTCTATCCTCCCCTTTAATCTCTGTCTCTCCTCCATTCCTCTCTCCTCCCCTTTAATCTCTGTCTCTCCTCCATTCCTCTCTCCTCCCCTTTAATCTCTGTCTCTCCTCCATTCCTCTATCCTTCCCTTTAATCTCTGTCTCTCCTCCATTCCTCTCTCCTCCCCTTTAATCTCTGTCTCTCCTCCATTCCTCTATCCTCCCCTTTAATCTGTCTCTCCTCCATTCCGCTCTCTGCCTCCTTTCTCTCCTCTATGTCTCCTTTCTCTCCTCTCTCTGCCTCCTTTCTCTCCTCTCTGTCTCCTTTCTCTCCTCTCTGTCTCCTTTCTCTCCTCTCTCTGCCTACTTTCTCTCCTCTCTGTCTCTTTTCTCTCCTCTCTCTCCTCTCTCTGTATCCTTTCTCTCCTCTCTCTGTCTCCTTTCTCTCCTCTCTCTGTCTCCTTTCTCTCCTCTCTCTGTCTCCTTTCTCTCCTCTCTCTGTCTCCTTTCTCTCCTCTCTCTGTCTCCTTTCTACCCTCTCTCTGTCTCCTTTCTCCCCTCTCTCTGTCTCCTTTCTCTCCTCTCTCTCCTCTCTGCCTCCTTTCTCTCCATCTCTTTTCTCTCCTCTCTCCGTCTCCTCTCCTCTCTCCGTCTCCTTTCTCTCCTCTCTCCGTCTCCTTTCTCTCATCTCTCTGTCTCCTTTCTCTCCTCTCTGTCTCCTTTCTCTCCTCTCTGTCTCCTTTCTCTCCTCTCTCCATCTCCTTTCTCTCCTCTCTGCCTCCTTTCTCTCCTCTCTCCATCTCCTTTCTCTCCTCTCTGTCTCTTTTACATTTTACATTTTACATTTAAGTCATTTAGCAGACGCTCTTATCCAGAGCGACTTACAAATTGGTGCATTCACCTTATGACATCCAGTGGAACAGTAGTGCATCTAAATCTTTTAAGGGGGGTGAGAGGGATTACTTTATCCTATCCTAGGTATTCCTTAAAGAGGTGGGGTTTCAGGTGTCTCCGGAAGGTGGTGATTGACTCCGCTGTCCTGGCGTCGTGAGGGAGTTTGTTCCACCATTGGGGGGCCAGAGCAGCGAACAGTTTTGACTGGGCTGAGCGGGAACTGTACTTCCTCAGTGGTAGGGAGGCGAGCAGGCCAGAGGTGGATGAACGCAGTGCCCTTGTTTGGGTGTAGGGCCTGATCAGAGCCTGGAGGTACTGAGGTGCCGTTCCCCTCACAGCTCCGTAGGCAAGCACCATGGTCTTGTAGCGGATGCGAGCTTCAACTGGAAGCCAGTGGAGGTAGCGGAGGAGCGGGGTGACGTGAGAGAACTTGGGAAGGTTGAACACCAGACGGGCTGCGGCGTTCTGGCTGAGTTGTAGGGGTTTAATGGCACAGGCAGGGAGCCCAGCCAACAGCGAGTTGCAGTAATCCAGACGGGAGATGACAAGTGCCTGGATTAGGACCTGCGCCGCTTCCTGTGTGAGGCAGGGTCGTACTCTGCGGATGTTGTAGAGCATGAACCTACAGGACCGGGCCACCGCCTTGATGTTAGTTGAGAACGACAGGGTGTTGTCCAGGATCACGCCAAGGTTCTTAGCGCTCTGGGAGGAGGACACAATGGAGTTGTCAACCGTGATGGCGAGATCATGGAACGGGCAGTCCTTCCCCAGGAGGAAGAGCAGCTCCGTCTTGCCGAGGTTCAGCTTGAGGTGGTGATCCGTCATCCACACTGATATGTCTGCCAGACATGCAGAGATGCGATTCGCCACCTGGTCATCAGAAGGGGGAAAGGAGAAGATTAATTGTGTGTCGTCTGCATAGCAATGATAGGAGAGACCATGTGAGGTTATGACAGAGCCAAGTGACTTGGTGTATAGCGAGAATAGGAGAGGGCCTAGAACAGAGCCCTGGGGGACACCAGTGGTGAGAGCACGTGGTGTGGAGACGGATTCTCGCCACGCCACCTGGTAGGAGCGACCTGTCAGGTAGGACGCAATCCAAGCGTGGGCCGCGCCGGAGATGCCCAACTCGGAGAGGGTGGAGAGGAGGATCTGATGGTTCACAGTATCGAAGGCAGCCGATAGGTCTAGAAGGATGAGAGCAGAGGAGAGAGAGTTAGCTTTAGCAGTGCGGAGCGCCTCCGTGATACAGAGAAGAGCAGTCTCAGTTGAATGACTAGTCTTGAAACCTGACTGATTTGGATCAAGAAGGTCATTCTGAGAGAGATAGCGGGAGAGCTGGCCAAGGACGGCACGTTCAAGAGATTTGGAGAGAAAAGAAAGAAGGGATACTGGTCTGTAGTTGTTGACATCGGAGGGATCGAGTGTAGGTTTTTTCAGAAGGGGTGCAACTCTCGCTCTCTTGAAGACGGAAGGGACGTAGCCAGCGGTCAGGGATGAGTTGATGAGCGAGGTGAGGTAAGGGAGAAGGTCTCCGGAAATGGTCTGGAGAAGAGAGGAGGGGATAGGGTCAAGCGGGCAGGTTGTTGGGCGGCCGGCTGTCACAAGACGCGAGATTTAATCTGGAGAGAGAGGGGAGAAAGAGGTCAGAGCACAGGGTAGGGCAGTGTGAGCAGAACCAGCGGTGTCGTTTGACTTAGCAAACGAGGATCGGATGTCGTCGACCTTCTTTTCAATGGTTGACGAAGTCATCTGCAGAGAGGGAGAAGGGGGGAGGGGGAGGAGGATTCAGGAGGGAGGAGAAGGTTGCAAAGAGCTTCCTAGGGTTAGAGGCAGATGCTTGGAATTTAGAGTGGTAGAAAGTGGCTTTAGCAGCAGAGAGAGAAGAGGAAAATGTAGAGAGGAGGGAGTGAAAGGATGTCAGGTCCGCAGGGAGGCGAGTTTTCCTCCATTTCCGCTCGGCTGCCCGGAGCCCTGTTCTGTGAGCTCGCAATGAGTCGTCGAGCCACGGAGCGGGAGGGGAGGACCGAGCCGGCCTGGAGGATAGGGGACATAAAGAGTCAAAGGATGAAGAAAGGGAGGAGAGGAGGGTTGAGGAGGCAGAATCAGGAGATAGGTTGGAGAAGGTTTGAGCAGAGGGAAGAGATGATAGGATGGAAGAGGAGAGAGTAGCGGGGGAGAGAGAGCGAAGGTTGGGACGGCGCGATACCATCCGAGTAGGGGCAGTGTGGGAAGTGTTGGATGAGAGCGAGAGGGAAAAGGATACAAGGTAGTGGTCGGAGACTTGGAGGGGAGTTGCAATGAGGTTAGTGGAAGAACAGCATCTAGTAAAGATGAGGTCGAGCGTATTTCCTGCCTTGTGTGTAGGGGGGGAAGGTGAGAGGGTGAGGTCAAAGGAGGAGAGGAGTGGAAAGAAGGAGGCAGAGAGGAATGAGTCAAAGGTAGACGTGGGGAGGTTAAAGTCGCCCAGAACTGTGAGAGGTGAGCCGTCCTCAGGAAAGGAGCTAATCAAGGCATCAAGCTCATTGATGAACTCTCCGAGGGAACCTGGAGGGCGATAAATGATAAGGATGTTAAGCTTGAAAGGGCTGGTAACTGTGACAGCATGGAATTCAAAGGAGGCGATAGACAGATGGGTAAGGGGAGAAAGAGAGAATGACCACTTGGGAGAGATGAGGATCCCGGTGCCACCACCCCGCTGACCAGAAGCTCTCGGGGTGTGCGAGAACACGTGGGCAGACGAAGAGAGAGCAGTAGGAGTAGCAGTGTTGTCTGTGGTGATCCATGTTTCCGTCAGTGCCAAGAAGTCGAGGGACTGGAGGGAGGCATAGGCTGAGATGAACTCTGCCTTGTTGGCCGCAGATCGGCAGTTCCAGAGGCTACCGGAGACCTGGAACTCCACGTGGGTCGTGCGCGCTGGGACCACCAGATTAGGGTGGCCGCGGCCACGCGGTGTGGAGCGTTTGTATGGTCTGTGCAGAGAGGAGAGAACAGGGATAGACAGACACATAGTTGACAGGCTACACAAGAGGCTACGCTAATGCAAAGGAGATTGGAATGACAAGTGGACTACACGTCTCGAGTGTTCAGAAAGTTAAGCTTACGTAGCAAGAATCTTATTGACTAAAATGATTAAAATGATACAGTACTGCTGAAGTAGGCTAGCTGGCAGAGGCTGCGTTGTTGACTATGTAGGCTAGCTGGCAGTGGCTGCGTTGTTGACACTACACTAATCAAGTCGTTCCGTTGAGTGTAATAGTTTCTACTGTGCTGCTATTCGGGGCTAGCTGGCTAGCTAGCAGTGTTGATTACGTTACGTTGCGTTAAAAGAACGACAATAGCTGGCTAGCTAACCTAGGAAATCGCTCTAGACTACACAATTATCTTTGATACAAAGACGGCTATGTAGCTAGCTATGTAGCTAGCTACGATCAAACAAATCAGGCCGTTGTACTGTAATGAAATGAAATGAAAAATGTGATACTACCTGTGGAGCGAAGCGAAATGCGACCGGATTGTTGAGTGCGGAAGTTCTGTTCGGTAGACGTTGGCTAGCTGTTGGCTAGATAGCAGTGTCTCCTACGTTAAGGACGACAAATAGCTGGCTAGCTAACCTCGGTAAATTAAGATAATCACTCTAAAACTACACACTCTGAACTACACAATTATCTTGGATACGAAGACAGCAAAGACAACTATGTAGCTAGCTAACACTACACTAATCAAGTCGTTCAGTTGAGTGTAATAGTTGTGCTGCTAATCGGTAGACGGTGGACTAGCTAACGGTGGACGTTAGCTAGCTGGCTAGCTGCAGGGCAGTGTAGACTGCGTTAGGACGACGAAATACGATAATTACGCAATTATCAAAGACGGCTATGTAGCTAGCTAAGAAGAAATTGCTAAGATTAGACAAATCAAACCGTTGTACTATAATGAAATGTAATGAAATGTAATACTACCTGCGGACCGAGTGCAGATGCGACCGCTCGCTCCAACCCGGAAGTACTCCTATGTCTTTTCTCTCCTCTCTGTCTCCTCTCCTCTCTCCATCTCTCTGTCTCCTTTCTCTCCTCTCTCTGTCTCCTTTCTCTCCTCTCTCTGTCTCCTTTCTCTCCTCTCTCTGTCTCCTTTCTCTCCTCTCTGCCTCCTTTCTCTCCTCTCTCCATCTCCTTTCTCTCCTCTCTATCTCCTTTATCTCCATCTCCTTTCTCTCCTCTCTCCATCTCCTTTCTCTCCTCTCTGCCTCCTTTCTCTCCTCTCTCCATCTCCTTTCTCTCCATCTCCTTTCTCTCCTCTCTATCTCCTTTCTCTCCATCTCCTTTCTCTCCTCTCTATGTCTCCTTTCACTCCTCTCTGTCTCCTCAGCTATGTAGGCCTGTCTTACCAATTCAATAATATTGGGGCTTGTTCCAACATTGAAGCCGACGCGGTTTCAGGAGACCATTTTGTCGTCATAACGACATATTATTATTTGGTAGATCAGTCAGTTCAGTAACAATTTACCCAAAATGCATCACACAATGGCATGATCTGGAACGCAAGCCCTCGTTAAGAGCTGTGGTTAGACACACACACACACATCACACGCACTTAGCAGCCTCCGATTACCAGGAACACACACACACACACAAACACACACACACACACACACACACACAAACACACACAGCAGCCTTCGATTACCAGAACACACACACACACACACACACACACACACACACACACACACACACACACACACACACGTTTCCCTGAAGAGACTAAGATAGAACAGAACAAACAGCCGGTGACAGACCACATGAAAACACAGTTTTGTTCTCTTTCCATCTCTCTCTGCTGTGATGTACAGTTCTCTATCCTCCTCGTCTCTCTCTCTGCTGTGATGTACAGTTCTCTATCCTCCTCGTCTCTCTCTCTGCTGTGATGTACAGTTCTCTATCCTCGTCTCTCTCTCTGCTCTCATGTACAGTTCTCTATCCTCGTCTCTCTCTCTACTGTGATGTACAGTTCTCTATCCTCCTCGTCTCTCTGCTGTGATATACAGTTCTCTATCCTCGTCTCTCTTTCTGCTCTCATGTACAGTTCTCTATCCTCGTCTCTCTGCTGTGATGTACAGTTCTCTATCCTCGTCTCTCTCTGCTGTGATGTACAGTTCTCTATCCTCGTCTCTCTGCTGTGATGTACAGTTCTCTATCCTCGTCTCTCTGCTGTGATGTACAGTTCTCTATCCTCGTCTCTCTCTCTGCTCTCTGCTCTGATGTACAGTTCTCTATCCTCCTCGTCTCTCTCTCTCTACTGTGATGTACAGTTCTCTATCCTCCTCGTCTTAATGTATCTTTCTCTCTCTGTGCGTGTGTGAGAGACAATCCCAGTCTAACAGGTCTCTTCTTGTCACTCTGTAGCTCCGTGGTGGGACCTCTCCCCTCCCCCTCACCTCCTCTCTTTCCTGTCTTCTAGGCCACGCTGCGGAGAAAGAGAGACAGGCAGAGAGATGGAGAGACAGAGACATATTTGCATCTTATTGAAAGAAGTTGAACCAAAACATCCTTATAGAGCTAGCTAGGTATTCTACCCAAGCTGTGTCTCTGAAACATCCCTTATAGAGCTAGCTAGGTATTCTAACCAAGCTGTGTCTCTGAAACATCCCTTATAGAGCTAGCTAGGTATTCTAACCAAGCTGTGTCTCTGAAACATCCCTTATAGAGCTAGCTAGGTATTCTAACCAAGTTGATGTCTCTGAAACATCCCTTATAGAGCTAGCTAGGTATTCTAACCAAGTTGATGTCTCTGAAACATCCCTTATAGAGCTAGCTAGGTATTCTAACCAAGTTGTGTCTCTGAAACATCCCTTATAGAGCTAGCTAGGTATTCTAACCAAGCTGTGTCTCTGAAACATCCCTTATAGAGCTAGCTAGGTATTCTAACCAAGCTGTGTCTCTGAAACATCCCTTATAGAGCTAGCTAGGTATTCTAACCAAGTTGTGTCTCTGAAACATCCCTTATAGAGCTAGCTAGGTATTCTACCCAAGCTGTGTCTCTGAAACATCCCTTATAGAGCTAGCTAGGTATTCTACCCAAGCTGTGTCTCTGAAACATCCCTTATAGAGCTAGCTAGGTATTCTACCCAAGCTGTGTCTCTGAAACATCCCTTATAGAGCTAGCTAGGTATTCTACCCAAGCTGTGTCTCTGAAACATCCCTCTGAAACATTATAGAGCTAGCTAGGTATTCTACCCAAGCTGTGTCTCTGAAACATCCCTTATAGAGCTAGCTAGGTATTCTACCCAAGCTGTGTCTCTGAAACATCCCTTATAGAGCTAGCTGTGTCTCTGGTATTAGCTAGGTATTCTACCCAAGCTGTGTCTCTGAAACATCCCTTATAGAGCTAGCTAGGTATTCTACCCAAGCTGTGTCTCTGAAACATCCCTTATAGAGCTAGCTAGGTATTCTACCCAAGCTGTGTCTCTGAAACATCCCTTATAGAGCTAGCTAGGTATTCTACCCAAGCTGTGTCTCTGAAACATCCCTTATAGAGCTAGCTAGGTATTCTACCCAAGTTGTGTCTCTGAAACATCCCTTATAGAGCTAGCTAGGTATTCTACCCAAGTTGTGTCTCTGAAACATCCCTTATAGAGCTAGCTAGGTATTCTAACCAAGCTGTGTCTCTGAAACATCCCTTATAGAGCTAGCTAGGTATTCTACCCAAGCTGTGTCTCTGAAACATCCCTTATAGAGCTAGCTAGGTATTCTACCCAAGCTGTGTCTCTGAAACATCCCTTATAGAGCTAGCTAGGTATTCTAACCAAGTTGTGTCTCTGAAACATCCCTTATAGAGCTAGCTAGGTATTCTAACCAAGCTGTGTCTCTGAAACATCCCTTATAGAGCTAGCTAGGTATTCTAACCAAGCTGTGTCTCTGAAACATCCCTTATAGAGCTAGCTAGGTATTCTAACCAAGTTGTGTCTCTGAAACATCCCTTATAGAGCTAGCTAGGTATTCCCTCTGAAACATCCCTTATAGAGAGCTAGGCTAGGCTAGGTATTTCTGAAACATCCCTTATAAGCTGCTGTATTCTCAAGTTGTGAAACATCCCTTATAGAGCTAGCTAGGTATTCTAACCAAGCTGTGTCTCTGAAACATCCCTTATAGAGCTAGCTAGGTATTCTAACCAAGTTGTGTCTCTGAAACATCCCTTATAGAGCTAGCTAGGTATTCTAACCAAGTTGTGTCTCTGAAACATCCCTTATAGAGCTAGCTAGGTATTCTAACCAAGTTGTGTCTCTGAAACATCCCTTATAGAGCTAGCTAGGTATTCTAACCAAGTTGACGTTGTTGAAACATCCCTCATTCAAATAACCAACACACCACAGTACTACCTAACACACCACAGTACTACAGGTTTAACACACCACAGTACTACCTAACACACCACAGTACTACCTAACACACCACAGTACTACAGGTTTAACACACCACAGTACTACAGGTTTAACACACCACAGTACTACCTAACACACCACAGTACTACCTAACACACCACAGTACTACCTAACACACCACAGTACTACCTAACACACCACAGTACTACCTAACACACCACAGTACTACC
Organism: Oncorhynchus nerka; assembly: GCF_034236695.1. Taxonomy (NCBI): domain Eukaryota; kingdom Metazoa; phylum Chordata; class Actinopteri; order Salmoniformes; family Salmonidae; genus Oncorhynchus; species Oncorhynchus nerka. The sequence goes on from NW_027040106.1 coordinate 67,314, forward strand.
TAACACACCACAGTACTACCTAACACACCACAGTACTACCTAACACACCACAGTACTACCTAACACACCACAGTACTACAGGTTTAACACACCACAGTACTACCTAACACACCACAGTACTACCTAACACACCACAGTACTACCTAACACACCACAGTACAAGTCCAAGTCAGTAGAATCATTTATTACAGATGTTTAATTCATTTCTTTGTTGGTAATTTAACATTAATTACAGGTTTAAAAGCTGCATTTACAGAGCATACAAACTTACTGAAACACTAGAGCCAGACTTTACTAAGCAGGGAGCATATTTACACTATAGGCTGAGAGAGGGAGGGGAGGGAGAGAGAGGGGGTAGGGAGAGAGAGGGGGGTAGGGAGGGAGAGAGGGAGGGGGTAGGGAGAGAGAGGGAGGGGGTAGGGAGAGAGAGGGAGGGGTAGGGAGAGAGAGAGAGAAAAGCAGGGGAGATGAGAGAGAGAGCAGGAGAGAGAGAGCAGGGGAGATGGAGGAGAGAGAGGGAGAGAGAGAGCAGGGGAGATGGAGAGAGAGAGCAGGGGAGATGGAGAGAGAGAGAGCAGGGGAGATGGAGGGAGAGAGAGAGAGAGAGCAGGGGAGATGGAGGGAGAGAGAGAGAGCAGGGGAGATGGGGAGAGAGAGAGAGAGCAGGGGAGATGGAGGGAGAGAGAGAGAGAGCAGGGGAGATGGAGGGAGAGAGAGAGAGAGCAGGGGAGATGGAGGGAGAGAGAGAGAGCAGGGGAGATGGAGAGAGGGAGAGAGAGAGAGAGCAGGGGAGATGGAGAGAGGGAGAGAGAGCAGGGGAGATGGAGAGAGGGAGAGAGAGAGAGAGCAGGGGAGATGGAGGGAGAGAGAGAGAGCAGGGGAGATGGAGGGAGAGAGCGAGAGCAGGGGAGATGGAGGGAGAGAGAGAGAGAGCAGGGGAGATGGAGAGAGGGGAGAGAGAGCAGGGGAGATGGAGAGAGGGAGAGAGAGAGAGAGCAGGAGAGAGGGAGAGAGAGAGAGAGCAGGGGAGATGGAGAGAGGGAGAGAGAGAGAGAGAGCAGGGGAGATGGAGGGAGAGAGAGAGAGAGAGCGAGAGAGAGCAGGGGAGGTGGAGGGAGAGGAAAGAGGGAGATGGAGGGAGAGAGACAGAGAGAGAGAGAGCAGGGGAGATGGAGGGAGAGAGAGAGAGAGAGAGAGCAGGGGAGATGGAGGGAGAGAGAGAGATGGAGGAAGGGAGAGAGAGAGAGAGAAAAAGCAGGGGAGATGGAGGGAGGACAACATAGTTTCAGTGTGATCTTTGCTCCAGTCGTTAAACAGAATCACAACTTATTGATCTGTTTATCTTTTTATTAATGATTACATGTCCACCCCTCCCTCCCTATCGATTAGCTCTTTAGATTCCTGCAGCTAGATAAGGGTCAGCACATCGACAGGTTAAGAGGACGACAGGTGAAGTGACACCGAGAAAACAACCTACCCACTGATTCAGACTCTTTGAGGACAGGACTGGGGGGGTTTAGTAACCTAATCCTATAATGTTAAATGACAGACATACAATAGACTTTTTTGAAACCTTCAAAGTGTGCGCGCGCACACACACACTACACACTACACACACACACACACACACACACAGTTGTGTGTTGTAATCCATCTCCAGTCCATGCCTTTATGAAAGAGTCTTTGTGCAGTAGAACAATGAAACGCTGAGGAGTCTAAAAGCTCTTTTATAAACAACAGAAACTGCTGGAGCAGGAACACTCCTCTCTCTCTCTCTCTGTCTCTCTCTCTGTCTCTCTCTCTCTGTCTCTCTCTCTCTCTGTCTCGCCTCTCTCTACTGCTGTGTGAGAGACAGAGACAGAGATCTGCTCTCTCTACTGCTGTGTGAGACAGAGATCTGCTCTCTCTACTGCTGTGTGAGAGACAGAGATCTGCTCTCTACTGCTGTGTGAGAGACAGAGACAGAGATCTGCTCTCTCTACTGCTGTGTGAGAGACAGAGACAGAGATCTGCTCTCTCTACTGCTGTGTGAGAGACAGAGATCTGCTCTCTCTACTGCTGTGTGAGAGACAGAGACAGAGATCTGCTCTCTCTACTGCTGTGTGAGAGACAGAGACAGAGATCTGCTCTCTCTCTACTGCTGTGTGAGAGACAGAGATCTGCTCTCTCTCTACTGCTGTGTGAGAGACAGAGATCTGCTCTCTCTACTGCTGTGTGAGAGACAGAGACAGAGATCTGCTCTCTACTGCTGTGTGAGAGACAGAGATCTGCTCTCTCTACTGCTGTGAGAGACAGAGACAGAGATCTGCTCTCTCTACTGCTGTGTGAGAGACAGAGACAGAGATCTGCTCTCTCTACTGCTGTGTGAGAGACAGAGACAGAGATCTGCTCTCTCTACTGCTGTGTGAGAGACAGAGATCTGCTCTCTCTACTGCTGTGTGAGAGACAGAGATCTGCTCTCTACTGCTGTGTGAGAGACAGAGACAGAGATCTGCTCTCTACTGCTGTGTGAGAGACAGAGACAGAGATCTGCTCTCTCTACTGCAGTGTGAGAGACAGACAGGGATCCACACTCCTCTGGTCGTTAGCCATGCGCGAGCAGGCTGGTGAATCTAGTGGGAGGAGCCAGAGAGCTGGTCAAAACAACTGGAAAGGGAGGGGTGATTTTAGAGAGGCGGGACTACTCTCCTATCCTATCACACAGGGTGTGGGTGTGTCCTCTTTAATCAGGGTGGGTTTGTCCTCTAATCAGGGTGTTTCTGTGGGTGTGTCCTCTTTAATCAGGGTGTTTCGGTGGGTGTGTCCTCTTTAATCAGGGTGTTTCGGTGGGCGTGTCCTCTTTAATGTGGGCGTGTCCTCTTTAATCAGGGTGTTTCGGTGGGCGTGTCCTCTTTAATCAGGGTGTTTCGGTGGGTGTGTCCTCTTTAATCAGGGTGTTTCGGTGGGCGTGTCCTCTTTAATGTGGGCGTGTCCTCTTTAATCAGGGTGTTTCGGTGGGCGTGTCCTCTTTAATCACGCTGTTTCTGTGGGCGTGTCCTATTTAATCAGGGTGTTTCTGTGGGTGTGTCATCTTTCGGAGGTGTGTCTTTCTCTGCTTCCTCTCCCGTGGGTGTGTCCTGACCAGTCTCCTCCCCTTCTGATGCAGCTGAAAGGGGTGTGTCTCCCTCAGAAGAAAGGGGTGTGTCTGCCTCTAGGGGCGTGTCTTGCTCAGTGGGCGTTCCCATCTCTGCTTCAGCCGTCTCTTGAATTGTTTCGGTTTCAGTCTCCTCCTCCTCCTCTTCTTCCTCCTCTTCCTCCATCGCAGACCCTTCCACTTCCTCCTTTGGCTCCTTCCCTTCTCTCTTCTCTAGCCCCTCCTCCTCCTCCTCCTCCTCCTCTCTGATAGCCGTATCAGTGCCGAGGTGTGCGTGTGAGCCGAGTGCGTGCAGGTGGTCAGCCGGGGGCAGCAGGGTCAGTGACTCGACGCTCAGAGAGTCTGTGTTGTCGTCGGTCAGTAGAGAGATGTTAGGCTGGGAGGCAGGGGTGAGGCTGGGGGCCAGGACAGACGGGACTGGGGAACAAGAACCGGTTAACTCTCCTCCTCTTCCTCCTCCCTCTCCACCGGAGGACGAAGGAGGGGTGTGCTCCAAGAACGTCTCCTCATCTGAGGAGGAAGAGGGGTTAATGTTAGCTCAACCGGTTAGCTACAGACAACTGCTATCTAAGCCTAGCATCCAGAGCTAACGATAGCTACAGACGACTGCTATCTAAGCCTAGCATCCAGAGCTAACGATAGCTACAGACGACTGCTATCTAAGCCTAGCATCCAGAGCTAACGATAGCTACAGACGACTGCTATCTAAGCCTAGCATCCAGAGCTAACGATAGCCACAGACGACTGCTATCTAAGCCTAGCATCTAGAGCTAACGATTGCTACAGACAACTGCTATCTAAGCCTAGCATCTAAAGCTAACGATTGCTACAGACAACTGCTGTCTAAGTCTAGCATCTGGAGCTAATGATAGCTACTATCTAAGCCTAGAATCTAGAGCAAACAATAGCTACTATCTAAGCCTAGCATCTAGAGCTAACAGTAGCTACAGACAACTGTTATCTAAGCCTAGCATCTAGAGCTAACGATAGCTACTATCTAAGCCTAGCATCTAGAGCTAACAATAGCTACAGACAACTGTTATCTAAGCCTAGCATCTAGAGCTAACGATAGCTACTATCTAAGCCTAGAATCTAGAGCAAACAACAAAGAGAAGAGTTGTCTTTAGGTATTGTTAGCTCTAGCATCTAGCTAAAGACAACTGTTATAGAAGCCTAGAATCTAGAGCTAACAATAGCTACAGACAACTGTTATCTAAGCCTAGCATCTAGAGCTAACGATATCTACTATCTAAGCCTGTGTGTTACCTGTAGGGCTGTTGGCTGATATCGTACTGGCTGTAACAGAGTCACATCGTCCGGTGCTGCCTGAGGAGGGTGGGGAGGGGGAGGAGAGGGGGACGGGCTGTGCTGAGAGACACAGTGGGCCACCGCAAACCCTGCAATACACACACACACACACACACACACACACACACACACACACACACACACACACACACACACACACACACACACGTGTAATTATGGTTAAAAAAATCTAAATAACAATTAGATTGACAACATACACGGATGCAGGACACACTGAGGTAAACAGAACAACACATTCCTGAGTGCTAGACACTTAAGTCTCTCTGTCTCCCAGTCTCTCTCTCTCCCCCTCTCTCCCTCCCTCCCTCTCTCCCCCTCTCTCCCTCCCTCCCTCTCTCCCTCTCCCAGTCTCTCTCTCCCTCTCCCAGTCTCTCTCTCTACCTCTCCCAGTCTCTCTCTCTACCTCTCCCAGTCTCTCTCTCTACCTCTCCCAGTCTCTCTCTCTACCTCTCCCAGTCTCTCTCTCTACCTCTCCCAGTCTCTCTCTCTACCTCTCCCAGTCTCTCTCTGGGTGCTAGACCACTAAACAGCGTCTCTCTCCCAGTCTCTCTCGCTCTCTCTCCCAGTCTCTCTCTGGGTGCTAGACACTAAACAGTCTCTCTCTCTGGGTGCTAGACACTAAACAGTCTCTCTCTCTCTATCTCTCTCTCTCTGGGTGCTAGACACTAAACAGTCTCTCTCACTCTCTGGGTGCTAGACACTAAACAGTCTCTCTCTCTCTCTGGGTGCTAGAAACTAAACAGTCTCTCTCTCTCTCTGGGTGCTAGACACTAAACAGTCTCTCTCTCTCTCTGGGTGCTAGACACTAAACAGTCTCTCTCTCTCTGGGTGCTATACACTAAACAGTCTCTCTCTCTCTCTCTCTCTGGGTGCTAGACACTAAACAGTCTCTCTCTCTGGGTGCTAGACACTAAACAGTCTCTCTCTCTCTGGGTGCTAGACACTAAACAGTCTCTCTCTCTCTCTCTCTCTGGGTGCTAGACACTAAACAGTCTCTCTCTCTGGGTGCTAGACACTAAACAGTCTCTCTCTCTCTGGGTGCTAGACACTAAACAGTCTCTCTCTCTCTCTCTCTCTGGGTGCTAGACACTAAACAGTCTCTCTCTCTCTCTGGGTGCTAGACACTAAACAGTCTCTCTCTCTCTGGGTGCTAGACACTAAACAGTCTCTCTCTCTCTGGGTGCTAGACACTAAACAGTCTCTCTCTCTCTGGGTGCTAGACACTAAACAGTCTCTCTCTCTCTCTGGGTGCTAGACACTAAACAGTCTCTCTCTCTGGGTGCTAGACACTAAACAGTCTCTCTCTCTCTCTGGGTGCTAGACACTAAACAGTCTCTCTCTCTCTCTGGGTGCTAGACACTAAACAGTCTCTCTCTCTCTGGGTGCTAGACACTAAACAGTCTCTCTCTCTCTGGGTGCTAGACACTAAACAGTCTCTCTCTCTCTCTGGGTGCTAGACACTAAACAGTCTCTCTCTCTCTGGGTGCTAGACACTAAACAGTCTCTCTCTCTCTCTCTCTCTCTGGGTGCTAGACACTAAACAGTCTCTCTCTCTCTCTGGGTGCTAGACACTAAACAGTCTCTCTCTCTCTCTGGGTGCTAGACACTAAACAGTCTCTCTCTCTCTGGGTGCTAGACACTAAACAGGTCTCTCTCTCTGGGTGCTAGACACTAAACAGTCTCTCTCTCTCTCTCTCTCTGGGTGCTAGACACTAAACAGTCTCTCTCTCTCTGGGTGCTAGACACTAAACAGTCTCTCTCTCTCTGGGTGCTAGACACTAAACAGTCTCTCTCTCTCTCTCTGGGTGCTAGACACTAAACAGTCTCTCTCTCTCTCTGGGTGCTAGACACTAAACAGTCTCTCTCTCTCTGGGTGCTAGACACTAAACAGTCTCTCTCTCTCTCTCTCTGGGTGCTAGACACTAAACAGTCTCTCTCTCTCTCTGGGTGCTAGACACTAAACAGTCTCTCTCTCTCTCTGGGTGCTAGACACTAAACAGTCTCTCTCTCTCTCTGGGTGCTAGACACTAAACAGTCTCTCTCTCTGGGTGCTAGACACTAAACAGTCTCTCTCTCTCTGGGTGCTAGACACTAAACTCTCTCTCTCTGGGTGCTAGACACTAAACAGTCTCTCTCTCTCTCTGGGTGCTAGACACTAAACACTAAACAGTCTCTCTCTCTCTCTCTGGGTGCTAGACACTAAACAGTCTCTCTCTCTCTCGCTCTCTCTCTCTCTCTGGGTGCTAGACACTAAACAGTCTCTCTCTCTCTGGGTGCTAGACACTAAACAGTCTCTCTCTCTCTGGGTGCTAGACACTAAACAGTCTCTCTCTCTCTGGGTGCTAGACACTAAACAGTCTCTCTCTCTCTGGGTGCTAGACACTAAACAGTCTCTCTCTCTCTCTCTGGGTGCTAGACACTAAACAGTCTCTCTCTCTCTCTGGGTGCTAGACACTAAACAGTCTCTCTCTCTCTCTCTCTCTCTGGGTGCTAGACACTAAACGGTCTCTCTCTCTCTGGGTGCTAGACACTAAACAGTCTCTCTCTCTCTCTCTCTGGGTGCTAGACACTAAACAGTCTCTCTCTCTCTGGGTGCTAGACACTAAACAGTCTCTCTCTCTGGGTGCTAGACTCTCTCTCTCTCTCTCTGGGTGCTAGACACTAAACAGTCTCTCTCTCTCTCTGGGTGCTAGACACTAAACAGTCTCTCTCTCTCTCTGGGTGCTAGACACTAAACAGTCTCTCTCTCTGGGTGCTAGACACTAAACAGTCTCTCTCTCTCTGGGTGCTAGACACTAAACAGTCTCTCTCTCTCTCTCTCTGGGTGCTAGACACTAAACAGTCTCTCTCTCTCTGGGTGCTAGACACTAAACAGTCTCTCTCTCTCTGGGTGCTAGACACTAAACAGTCTCTCTCTCTCTCTCTCTCTCTGGGTGCTAGACACTAAACAGTCTCTCTCTCTGGGTGCTAGACACTAAACAGTCTCTCTCTCTCTCTGGGTGCTAGACACTAAACAGTCTCTCTCTCTGGGTGCTAGACACTAAACAGTCTCTCTCTCTCTCTCTCTGGGTGCTAGACACTAAACAGCTAGACACTCTCTCTCTCTGGGTGCTAGACACTAAACAGTCTCTCTCTCTCTCTCTCTCTCTCTCTCTCTGGGTGCTAGACACTAAACAGTCTCTCTCTCTCTGGGTGCTAGACACTAAACAGTCTCTCTCTCTCTCTCTCTCTCTCTCTCTCTGGGTGCTAGACACTAAACAGTCTCTCTCTCTCTGGGTGCTAGACACTAAACAGTCTCTCTCTCTCTCTCTCTGGGTGCTAGACACTAAACAGTCTCTCTCTCTCTGGGTGCTAGACACTAAACAGTCTCTCTCTCTCTCTCTCTCTCTCTGGGTGCTAGACACTAAACAGTCTCTCTCTCTCTGGGTGCTAGACACTAAACAGTCTCTCTCTCTCTGGGTGCTAGACACTAAACAGTCTCTCTCTCTGGGTGCTAGACACTAAACAGTCTCTCTCCCTGCTAGACACTAAACTCTCTCTCTCTGGGTGCTAGACACTAAACAGTCTCTCTCTCTGGGTGCTAGACACTAAACAGTCTCTCTCTGCTCTCTCTCTGGGTGCTAGACACTAAACAGTCTCTCTCTCTCTGGGTGCTAGACACTAAACAGTCTCTCTCTCTCTGCTAGACACTAAACTCTCTCTCTCTCTCTGGGTGCTAGACACTAAACGGTCTCTCTCTCTCTGGGTGCTAGACACTAAACAGTCTCTCTCTGCTCTCTCTCTCTCTGGGTGCTAGACACTAAACAGTCTCTCTCTCTCTCTCTGGGTGCTAGACACTAAACAGTCTCTCTCTCTCTCTGGGTGCTAGACACTAAACAGTCTCTCTCTCTGGGTGCTAGACACTAAACAGTCTCTCTCTCTCTCTGGGTGCTAGACACTAAACAGTCTCTCTCTCTCTCTGGGTGCTAGACACTAAACAGTCTCTCTCTCTCTGGGTGCTAGACACTAAACAGTCTCTCTCTCTCTGGGTGCTAGACACTAAACAGTCTCTCTCTCTCTCTCTGGGTGCTAGACACTAAACAGTCTCTCTCTCTCTGGGTGCTAGACACTAAACAGTCTCTCTCTCTCTCTGGGTGCTAGACACTAAACAGTCTCTCTCTCTCTCTCTCTGGGTGCTAGACACTAAACAGTCTCTCTCTCTCTGGGTGCTAGACACTAAACAGTCTCTCTCTCTCTGGGTGCTAGACACTAAACAGTCTCTCTCTCTGGGTGCTAGACACTAAACTCTCTCTCTCTGGGTGCTAGACACTAAACTCTCTCTCTCTCTCTCTCTCTGGGTGCTAGACACTAAACAGTCTCTCTCTCTCTCTGGGTGCTAGACACTAAACAGTCTCTCTCTCTCTCTCTGGGTGCTCTAAACTCTCTCTGGGTGCTAGACACTAAACAGTCTCTCTCTCTCTCTCTGGGTGCTGACACTAAACAGTCTCTCTCTCTCTGGGTGCTAGACACTAAACAGTCTCTCTCTCTCTCTGGGTGCTAGACACTAAACAGACACTAAACAGTCTCTCTCTCTCTGGGTGCTAGACACTAAAAACTCTCTCTCTCTCTCTCTCTCTGGGTGCTAGACACTAAACAGTCTCTCTCTCTCTCTCTGGGTGCTAGACACTAAACAGTCTCTCTCTCTCTCTGGGTGCTAGACACTAAACAGTCTCTCTCTCTCTCTGGGTGCTAGACACTAAACAGTCTCTCTCTCTCTGGGTGCTAGACACTAAACAGTCTCTAAACAGTCTCTCTCTGGGTGCTAGACACTCTCTCTCTCTCTCTCTCTCTGGGTGCTAGACACTAAACAGTCTCTCTCTCTCTGGGTGCTCTCTAAACAGTCTCTCTCTCTCTCTGGGTGCTAGACACTAAACAGTCTCTCTCTCTCTGGGTGCTAGACACTAAACGGTCTCTCTCTCTGGGTGCTAGACACTAAACAGTCTCTCTCTCTCTCTGGGTGCTAGACACTAAACAGTCTCTCTCTCTCTGGGTGCTAGACACTAAACAGTCTCTCTCTCTCTGGGTGCTAGACACTAAACAGTCTCTCTCTCCCTCCCTCTGGGTGCTAGACACTAAACAGTCTCTCTCTCTCTGGGTGCTAGACACTAAACAGTCTCTCTCCCTCCCTCCCTCCCTCCCTCCCTCTGGGTGCTAGACACTAAACAGTCTCTCTCCCTCTGGGTGCTAGACACTAAACAGTCTCTCTCTCTCTGGGTGCTAGACACTAAACAGTCTCTCTCTGGGTGCTAGACACTAAACAGTCTCTCTCTGGGTGCTAGACACTAAACAGTCTCTCTCTCTGGGTGCTAGACACTAAACAGTCTCTCTCTGGGTGCTAGACACTAAACAGTCTCTCTCTCTCTCTCTCTCTCTGGGTGCTAGACACTAAACAGTCTCTCTCTCCCAGTCTCTCTCTGGGTGCTAGACACTAAACAGTCTCTCTCTCTCTGGGTGCTAGACACTAAACTCTCTCCCTCCCTCCCTCCCTCTCTGGGTGCTAGACACTCAGTCTCTCTCTCTCTCTGGGTGCTAGACACTAAACAGTCTCTCTCTCTCCCTCCCTCCCTCTCTCCCTCCCTCTGGGTGCTAGACACTAAACAGTCTCTCTCTCTCTCCCTCCCTCCCTCCCTCCCTCCCTCTGGGTGCTAGACACTAAACAGTCTCTCTCTCTCTCCCTAGACCCTCCCTCTCCTGGGTGCTAGACACTAAACAGTCCCTCCCTCTCTCTGGGTGCTAGACACTAAACAGTCCCTCTCTCTGGGTGCTAGACACTAAACAGTCCTCTCTCTCTGGGTGCTAGACACTAAACAGTCTCTCTCTCTCTGGGTGCTAGACACTAAACAGTCCCTCTCTCTGGGTGCTAGACACTAAACAGTCTCTGGGTGCTAGACACTAAACTGTCTTCCTCTCTGGGTGCTCAGTCCTCTCTCTGGGTGCTAGACACTAAACAGTCCCCTCTCTGGGTGCTAGACACTAAACAGTCCCTCTCTCTGGGTGCTAGACACTAAACAGTCTCTCTCTCTCTCCCCCTCCCTCCCTCTCCCCCTCCCTCCCTCCCTCTGGGTGCTAGACACTAAACAGTCTCTCTCTCCCCCTCCCTCCCTCTGGGTGCTAGACACTAAACAGTCTCTCTCCCTCTGTGTGCTAGACACTAAACAGTCTCGCTCTCTCTCCCCCTCCCTCCCTCCCTCCCTCCCTCTCTCTGGGTGCTAGACACTAAACAGTCTCTCTCTCTCTGGGTGCTAGACACTAAACAGTCTCTCTCTCTCTCTGGGTGCTAGACACTAAACAGTCCCTCCCTCTCTCCATCTCTCCCTCCCTCCCTCCCTCCCTCCCTCCGGGACACTAAACATCCAACCTACAGAACGACCCAGTGTGTGTACCATCCAAGAAGTTACACCCAGCTTTATTCTGAAATCGATTAAATAAAACAGGTTTTTTTGTTGTTGAAATGTTTGGAAATGTATAAAAACAGAAATAGCTGTTTTACTTAAGTATTCAGACCCTTTGCGATGAGACTCGAAATTGAGCTCAGGTGCTTCCTGTTTCCATTGATCATCCTTGAGATGTTTCTACAACCTGATTGGAGTCCACTTGTGGTAAATTCAATTGATTGGACATGATTTGGAAAGGCAAGATTGAACTCTGTGGCCTGAATGCCAAGCGTCATGTCTGGAGGAAACCTGGCACCATCCCTACGGTGAAGCATGGTGGTGGTGGCAGCATCATGCTGTGGGGATGTTTTTCAGCTGCAGGCACTGGGAGACTAGTCAGGATCGAGGGAAAGATAAACGGAGCAAAGTACAGAGAGATCCTTGATGAAAACCTGTTCCAGAGCCCTCGGGATCTCAGACTGGGGCGGAGGTTCACCTTCCAACAGGAGAACAACCCTAAGCACACAGCCAAGACAACACAGGAGTGGCTTCGGGACAAGTCTCTAAATGCCCATGAATGACTCAGCCAGAGCCCGGACTTTAACCTGTTCGAACGTCTCTGGAGAGACCTGAGAATAGCCGCGCAGCGACGCACCCCATCCAACCTGACAGAGCTTGAGAGGATCTGCAGAGAAGAATGGGAGAAACTCCCCAAATACAGGTGTGCCAAGCTTGTAGGGTGAAACCCAAGAAGACTCGAGGCTGTAATCGCTGCCAAAGGTGCTTCAACAAAGTACTGAGTAAAGGGTCTGAATACTTATGTAACTGTGATATTTCAGATATTTTTTTTATTTATTATACATATGCAAAAATTAAAATGTTTCCTTCCTTCATCATTATGGGGTATTGTGATGTCATTACGGGGTATTGTGATGTCATTACGGGGTATTGTGATGTCATTACGGGGTATTGTGATGTCATTACGGGGTATTGTGATGTCATTACGGAGTATTGTGATGTCATTATGGGGTATTGTGTGTAGGTTGATGAAGGGGGAAAAAAACGATTGAATCCATTTTAGAATAAGGCTGTAACGTAACAAGATGTGGAGAAGGAGTCTGAATACACTGTTCAGCCTACACAGATTAAGAGGAAATACCACCACTTAGTTACATAGCAACCAACCCCATTCTAGGACACACTAAACCCCTTCTATTAAAGCTGAAATGATACCAACCCCATTCTAGGACACACTAAACCCCTTCTATTAAAGCTGAAATGATGCCAACCCCATTCTAGGACACACTAAACCCCTTCTATTAAAGCTGAAATGATACCAACCCCATTCTAGGACACTAAACCCCTTCTGTTACAGCTGTAATGATACCAACCCCATTCTAGGACACTAAACCCCTTCTGTTACAGCTGTAATGATACCAACCCCATTCTAGGACACTAAACCCCTTCTGTTACAGCTGTAATGATACCAACCCCATTCTAGGACACTAAACCCCTTCTGTTACAGCTGTAATGATACCAACCCCATTCTAGGACCCTAAACCCCTTCTGATACAGCTGTAATAGATACTAAACCCCTTCTGTAACAGCAACCCCATTCTAGGGACACTAAACCCCTTCTGTAACAGCTGAAATGATACCAACCCCATTCTAGGTTACACTGAAATAAACCCCATTCTTAACCCCTTCTGTTACAGCTGAAATGATACCAACCCCATTCTAGGACACTAAACCCCTTCTGTTACAGCTGTAATGATACCAACCCCATTCTAGGACACTAAACCCCTTCTGTTACAGCTGAAATGATACCAACCCCATTCTAGGACACTAAACCCCTTCTGTTAAAGCTGAAATGATACCAACCCCATTCTAGGACACTAAACCCCTTCTGTTACAGCTGAAATGATACCAACCCCATTCTAGGACACTAAACCCCTTCTGTTAAAGCTGAAATGATACCAACCCCATTCTAGGACACTAACCCCTTCTGTGATACCCCAGCTGTTAATGATACCAACCCCATTCTAGGACACTAAACCCCTTCTGTTACAGCTGTAATGATACCAACCCCATTCTAGGACACACTAAACCCCTTCTGTTAAAGCTGTAATGATACCAACCCCATTCTAGGACACTAAACCCCTTCTGTTACAGCTGAAATGATACCAACCCCATTCTAGGACACTAAACCCCTTCTGTTAAAGCTGAAATGATACCAACCCCATTCTAGGACACTAAACCCCTTCTGTTAAAGCTGTAATGATACTTCTGTTACAGCTGTAATGATACCAACCCCATTCTAGGACACTAAACCCTTCTGTTCTGTAATGTACCAACCCCATTCTAGACACTAAACCCTTCTGTTAAAGCTAATGATACCAACCCCATTCTAGGACACTAAACCCCTTCTGTTACAGCTATAATGATACCAACCCCATTCTAGGACACTAAACCCCTTCTGTTAAAGCTGTAATGATACCAACCCCATTCTAGGACACTAAACCCCTTCTGTTAAAGCTGTAATGATACCAACCCCATTCTAGGACACTAAACCCCTTCTGTTAAAGCTGTAATGATACCAACCCCATTCTAGGACACTAAACCCCTTCTTCTGTTAAAGCTGAAATAATACCAACCCCATTCTAGGACACTAAACCCCTTCTGTTAAAGCTGTAATGATACCAACCCCATTCTAGGACACTAAACCCCTTCTGTTAAAGGACACTAAACCCCTTCTGGTTAAGCTGTAATGATATAACCAACCCTTCTGAAATGATACCAACCCCATTCTAGGACACTAAACCCCTTCTGTTAAAGCTGAAATGATACCAACCCCATTCTAGGACACTAAACCCCTTCTGTTAAAGCTGTAATGATACCAACCCCATTCTAGGTTACCCCTTCTGTTAAAGCTGTAATGATACCAACCCCATTCTAGGACACTAAACCCCTTCTGTTAAAGCTGTAATGATACCAACCCCATTCTAGGACACTAAACCCCTTCTGTTAAAGCTGTAATGATACCAACCCCATTCTAGGACACTAAACCCCTTCTGTTAAAGCTGAAATGATACCAAATTCTAGGACATAAACCCCTTCTGTTAAAGCTGAAATGATACCAACCCCATTCTAGGACACTAAACCCCTTCTGTTAAAGCTGTAATGATACCAACCCCATTCCCTAAATTCTGTTAAAGCTGAAATGATACCAACCCCACTAAACCCCTTCTGTTAAAGCTGTAATGAGACCAACCCCCATTCTAGGACACTAAACCCCTTCTGTTAAAGCTGTAATGATACCAACCCCATTCTAGGACACTAAACCCCTTCTGTTAAAGCTGAAATGATACCAACCCCATTCTAGGACACTAAACCCCTTCTGTTAAAGCTGGAATGATACCAACCCCATTCTAGGACACTAAACCCCCTTCTGTACCAACCCCATTCTAGGAAACTAAACCCCTTCTGTTACTGAAAGCTGTAATGATACCAACCCCATTCTAGGACACACTAAACCCCTTCTGTTAAAGCTGAAATGATACCAACCCCATTCTAGGACACTAAACCCCTTCTGTTAAAGCTGTAATGATACCAACCCCATTCTAGGACACTAAACCCCTTCTGTTAAAGCTGAAATGATACCAACCCCATTCTAGGACACTAAACCCCTTCTGTTAAAGCTGAATGATATTCTAGGACACTAAACTTCCATTCTAGGACACTAAACCCCTTCTGTTAAAGCTGAAATGATACCAACCCCATTCTAGGACACTAAACCCCTTCTGTTAAAGCTGGAATGATACCAACCCCATTCTAGGAAACTAAACCCCTTCTGTTAAAGCTGAAATGATACCAACCCCATTCTAGGACACACTAAACCCCTTCTGTTAAAGCTGGAATGATACCAACCCCATTCTAGGACACTAAACCCCTTCTGTTAAAGCTGAAATGATACCAACCCCATTCTAGGACACACTAAACCCCTTCTGTTAAAGCTGGAATGATACCAACCCCATTCTAGGACACTAAACCCCTTCTGTTAAAGCTGAAATGATACCAACCCCATTCTAGGACACACTAAACCCCTTCTGTTAAAGCTGTAATGATACCAACCCCCATTCTAGGACACTAAACCCCTTCTGTTAAAGCTGTAATGATACCAACCCCATTCTAGGACACTAAACCCCTTCTGTTAAAGCTGAAATGATACCAACCCCATTCTAGGACACTAAACCCCTTCTGTTAAAGCTGGAATGATACCAACCCCATTCTAGGAAACTAAACCCCTTCTGTTAAAGCTGAAATGATACCAACCCCATTCTAGGACACACTAAACCCCTTCTGTTAAAGCTGGAATGATACCAACCCCATTCTAGGAAACTAAACCCCTTCTGTTAAAGCTGAAATGATACCAACCCCATTCTAGGACACACTAAACCCCTTCTTCTGTTACAGCTGTAATGATACCAACCCCATTCTAGGACACTAAACCCCTTCTGTTAAAGCTGGAATGATACCAACCCCATTCTAGGACACTAAACCCCTTCTGTTAAAGCTGAAATGATACCAACCCCATTCTAGGACACACTAAACCCCTTATGTTAAAGCTGAAATGATACCAACCCCATTCTAGGACACACTAAACCCCTTCTGTTAAAGCTGAAATGATACCAACCCCATTCTAGGACACACTAAACCTCTTCGAGCTTAACATACACCTGGTGTGTTTGTTGGCGTTCGTTTCCTTGTCAATCATTGGCTCGTTGGTGAAATGTAAATCATTCATTCATTTAATAATGCAATTGAAGACAGAAGTTGACAACAGGAACGTAACGCAACGTTTTCCCAGTAAGTTCCGCAAAATAGAAAAAGGTCTCAAGTTGCTTTTATTAAACCCATTAAGTCCAGCCCTTGTGATGTCACTGCATAACTCATTACCTTCTACTCATCAGACCAAGCCCATGCATACACAGCTATATAAACTTACAAGAGAGGCCTAAAAGGCAGTAAATGTCCACTCCCCCAAAGTTGATTTATAGAACCCGAAGTCCAGCCCTTGTGATGTCACTGCATACCTCATTACCTTCTACTCATCAGACCAAGCCCATGCATACACAGCTATATAAAAAGTTGACTTCTAGTGGAATGTCTGACTCGTCTCTTACCTCTTTACACTCCCCTGCAGAGTTCTGTCTTCACAGTCACACATTTCTCAGACAGTTTCTTTATAAGAGGTAGAGAGACTAGAAAACCACTGAAACAATATTAAACCTCTATAATGAATATATATATAATATATATATATATATAGTTAATCTGTAGTCTAGGACCCTATACATGTAAGGGGGAGGGGTCTTATAACCCCTCCCCTTCTATTAATACAACATAAGCATAATCAATTATTCTAATACGTCAAACATTTGGTGCAGCCCCTATCATGACCCCTAGGTGAACCCCTGACATGTTTCTGTACATTATCGTGTGTAACAGGAAGTGAATGTACAGTAGGTAGGTGTGTAACAGGAAGTAGGTGTGTAACAGGAAGTGAATGTACAGTAGGTAGGTGTGTAACAGGAAGTAGGTGTGTAACAGGAAGTGAATGTACAGTAGGTAGGTGTGTAACAGGAAGTAGGTGTGTAACAGGAAGTGAATGTACAGTAGGTAGGTGTGTAACAGGAAGCGAATGTACAGTAGGTAGGTGTGTAACAGGAAGTGAATGTACAGTAGGTGTGTAACAGGAAGTGTGTATTACCTGGAACTTTGTCAACGGAGGCGAACACAGATCTCTGTGCGGTGGGGTCGTTGGGCGCTCGACGCGATTGGTCGTAGAAGCGGAAAGGGAGTTGACCGCCGGCAGCAGTGTTTCCTGTCTGGCCGAAGCCCAGAACCTCTGACGAACTGGGCTGGACAGGAAGGTCGAGTAATGCTGAAACACACAGAGATGTTAGAGAGGGAGGTGTGTCCTCTGAGTGGCTTTCTCTCCCTTTCTCTCTCTCCGGGTGTGTCTCCCTGTCAAATCTCTCTCTCTCCGGGTGTCTCTCCCTATCAAATCTCTCTCTCTCTCCGGGTGTGTCTCCCTGTCTCTCTCTCCGGGTGTGTCTCCCTGTCAAATCTCTCTCCGGGTGTGTCTCCCTGTCTCTCTCTCCAGGTATGTCTCAATCTTTCTCTCTCCCCCTCCACATCGCTCTCTCCGTCTCCCCGTCTCTCTCTCTCTCTACCTGCTATCCTCTCTCTCTCTCTCTACCTGCTATCCTCTGTCTCTGTCTCTACCTGCTATCCTCTGTCTCTGTCTCTACCTGCTATCCTCTGTCTCTACCTGCTATCCTCTGTCTCTGTCTCTACCTGCTATCCTCTGTCTCTCTCTCTACCTGCTATCCTCTGTCTCTCTCTCTACCTGCTATCCTCTGTCTCTCTCTACCTGCTATCCTCTGTCTCTCTCTCTACCTGCTATCCTCTGTCTCTCTCTACCTGCTATCCTCTGTCTCTCTCTCTACCTGCTATCCTCTGTCTCTCTACTCTGCTATCCTCTCCTCTCTCTCTCTACCTGCTATCCTCTGTCTCTCTACCTGCTATCCTCTGTCTCTCTAACCTGCTATCCTCTGTCTCTCTCTCTACCTGCTATCCTCTGTGTCTCTCTCTACCTGCTATCCTCTGTCTCTCTCTCTACCTGCTATCCTCTGTCTCTCTCTCTACCTGCTATCCTCTGTCTCTCTCTCTACCTGCTATCCTCTGTCTCTCTCTCTACCTGCTATCCTCTGTCTCTCTCTCTACCTGCTATCCTCTGTCTCTCTCTCTACCTGCTATCCTCTGTCTCTCTCTCTACCTGCTATCCTCTGTCTCTCTCTACCTGCTATCCTCTGTCTCTCTCTCTACCTGCTATCCTCTGTCTCTCTCTCTACCTGCTATCCTCTGTCTCTCTCTCTACCTGCTATCCTCTGTCTCTCTCTCTACCTGCTATCCTCTGTCTCTCTCTACCTGCTATCCTCTGTCTCTCTACCTGCTATCCTCTGTCTCTACCTGCTATCCTCTGTCTCTCTCTCTACCTGCTATCCTCTGTCTCTCTCTACCTGCTATCCTCTGTCTCTCTCTCTACCTGCTATCCTCTGTCTCTCTCTCTACCTGCTATCCTCTGTCTCTCTCTCTACCTGCTATCCTCTGTCTCTCTCTCTACCTGCTATCCTCTGTCTCTCTCTACCTGCTATCCTCTGTCTCTCTCTACCTGCTATCCTCTGTCTCTCTCTCTACCTGCTATCCCTCTCTCTCTCTCTACCTGCTATCCCTCTCTCTCTCTCTACCTGCTATCCTCTGTCTCTCTCTCTACCTGCTATCCTCTGTCTCTCTCTCTACCTGCTATCCTCTGTCTCTCTCTCTACCTGCTATCCTCTGTCTCTCTCTGCTATCCTCTGTCTCTCTCTCTACCTGCTATCCCCTCTGTCTCTCTCTACCTGTCTATCCTCTGTCTCTCTCTACCTGCTATCCTCTGTCTCTCTCTCTACCTGCTATCCTCTGTCTCTACCTGCTATCCTCTGTCTCTCTCTACCTGCTATCCTCTGTCTCTCTCTCTACCTGCTATCCTCTCTCTCTCTCTACCTGCTATCCTCTGTCTCTCTCTACCTGCTATCCTCTGTCTCTCTCTCTCTACCTGCTATCCTCTGTCTCTCTCTCTACCTGCTATCCCTCTGTCTGCTATCCTCTCTCTACCTGCTATCCTCTGTCTCTCTCTCTACCTGCTATCTCTACCCTCTGTCTCTCTCTCTACCTGCTATCCTCTGTCTCTCTCTACCTGCTATCCTCTGTCTCTCTCTCTACCTGCTATCCTCTGTCTCTCTCTACCTGCTATCCCTCTGTCTCTCTCTCTACCTGCTATCCTCTGTCTCTCTCTACCTGCTATCCTCTACCTGCTATCCTCTGTCTCTCTCTACCTGCTATCCTCTGTCTCTCTCTCTATCCCTGCTATCCTCTCTCTACCTGCTATCCTCTGTCTCTCTCTCTACCTGCTATCCTCTGTCTCTCTACCTGCTATCCTCTGTCTCTCTCTCTCTACCTGCTATCCTCTGTCTCTCTCTACCTGCTATCCTCTGTCTCTCTCTCTACCTGCTATCCTCTGTCTCTCTCTCTACCTGCTATCCTCTGTCTCTCTCTACCTGCTATCCTCTGTCTCTCTCTACCTGCTATCCTCTGTCTCTCTCTCTACCTGCTATCCTCTGTCTCTCTCTACCTGCTATCCTCTGTCTCTCTCTCTACCTGCTATCCTCTGTCTCTCTCTCTACCTGCTATCCTCTGTCTCTCTCTACCTGCTATCCTCTGTCTCTCTCTACCTGCTATCCTCTGTCTCTCTCTCTACCTCTGCTATCTATCCTCTGTCTCTCTCTCTACCTGCTATCCTCTGTCTCTCTCTACCTGCTATCCTCTGTCTCTCTCTACCTGCTATCCTCTGTCTGTCTCTCTCTACCTGTCTATCCTCTGTCTCTCTCTCTACCTGCTATCCTCTGTCTCTCTCTCTACCTGCTATCCTCTGTCTCTCTCTCTATCCTCTGTCTCCTGCTATCCTCTGTCTCTCTACCTCTATCCCTGCTATCCTCTGTCTCTCTCTACCTGCTATCCTCTGTCTCTCTCTACCTGCTATCCCTCTGTCTCTCTCTACCTGCTATCCTCTGTCTCTCTCTCTACCTGCTATCCTCTGTCTCTCTCTCTACCTCTATCCCTGTCTCTATCCTATCCTCTGTCTCTATCTACCTGCTCTCTCTCTACCTGCTATCCTCTGTCTCTCTCTCTACCTGCTATCCTCTGTCTCTCTCTCTACCTGCTATCCTCTGTCTCTCTCTCTACCTGCTATCCTCTGTCTCTCTCTACCTGCTATCCTCTGTCTCTCTCTCTACCTGCTATCCTCTGTCTCTCTCTCTACCTGCTATCCTCTGTCTCTCTCTACCTGCTATCCTCTGTCTCTCTCTCTCTCTACCTGCTATCCTCTGTCTCTCTCTACCTGCTATCCTCTGTCTCTCTCTCTACCTGCTATCCTCTGTCTCTCTCTACCTGCTATCCTCTGTCTCTCTCTACCTGCTATCCCTGTCTCTCTCTCTACCTGCTATCCTCTGTCTCTCTCTACCTGCTATCCTCTGTCTCTACCTGCTATCCTCTGTCTCTCTCTCTACCTGCTATCCCCTGTCTCTCTCTCTACCTGCTATCCTCTGTCTCTCTCTCTACCTGCTATCCTCTGTCTCTCTCTACCTGCTATCCTCTGTCTCTCTCTACCTGCTATCCTCTGTCTCTCTCTCTACCTGCTATCCTCTGTCTCTCTCTACCTGCTATCCTCTGTCTCTCTCTACCTGCTATCCTCTGTCTCTCTCTACCTGCTATCCTCTGTCTCTCTCTACCTGCTATCCTCTGTCTCTCTCTACCTGCTATCCTCTGTCTCTCTCTACCTGCTATCCTCTGTCTCTACCTGCTATCCTCTCTCTCTACCTGCTATCCTCTGTCTCTCTCTCTACCTGCTATCCTCTGTCTCTCTCTCTACCTGCTATCCCCTGTCTCTCTCTCTACCTGCTATCCCCTGTCTCTCTCTCTACCTGCTATCCTCTGTCTCTCTCTCTACCTGCTATCCTCTCTCTCTCTCCTATCCTCTGTCTCTCTCTACCTGCTATCCTCTGTCTCTCTCTACCTGCTATCCCTCTGTCTCTCTCTACCTGCTATCCTCTGTCTCTCTCTACCTGCTATCCTCTGTCTCTCTCTCTACCTGCTATCCTCTGTCTCTCTACCTGCTATCCCTGTCTCTCTACCTGCTATCCTCTGTCTCTCTCTACCTGCTATCCTCTGTCTCTCTCTCTACCTGCTATCCTCTGTCTCTCTCTACCTGCTTCCTCTGTCTCTCTCTCTACCTGCTATCCCTGTCTGTCTCTCCTCTATCCTGCTATCCTCTGTCTCTCTCTACCTCCTATCCTCTGTCTCTCTCTCTACCTGCTATCCTCTGTCTCTCTCTCTACCTGCTATCCTCTGTCTCTCTCTCTACCTGCTATCCTCTGTCTCTCTCTCTACCTGCTATCCTCTGTCTCTCTCTCTACCTGCTATCCTCTGTCTCTCTCTCTACCTGCTATCCTCTGTCTCTCTCTCTACCTGCTATCCTCTGTCTCTCTCTCTACCTGCTATCCTCTGTCTCTCTCTCTACCTGCTATCCTCTGTCTCTCTCTCTACCTGCTATCCTCTGTCTCTCTCTCTCTCTACCTGCTATCCTCTGTCTCTCTCTACCTGCTATCCTCTGTCTCTCTCTACCTGCTATCCTCTGTCTCTCTCTCTACCTGCTATCCTCTGTCTCTCTCTCTACCTGCTATCCTCTGTCTCTCTCTACCTGCTATCCTCTGTCTCTCTCTACCTGCTATCCTCTGTCTCTCTCTCTACCTGCTATCCTCTGTCTCTCTCTACCTGCTATCCTCTGTCTCTCTCTCTACCTGCTATCCCCTGTCTCTCTCTCTACCTGCTATCCTCTGTCTCTCTCTCTACCTGCTATCCTCTGTCTCTCTCTACCTGCTATCCTCTGTCTCTCTCTACCTGCTATCCTCTGTCTCTCTCTCTACCTGCTATCCTCTGTCTCTCTCTCTACCTGCTATCCTCTGTCTCTCTCTACCTGCTATCCTCTGTCTCTCTCTCTACCTGCTATCCTCTGTCTCTCTCTCTACCTGCTATCCCTCTGTCTCTCTCTACCTGCTATCCTCTGTCTCTCTCTACCTGCTATCCTCTGTCTCTCTCTCTACCTGCTATCCTCTGTCTCTCTCTCTCTACCTGCTATCCTCTGTCTCTCTCTCTACCTGCTATCCTCTCTCTCTCTACCTGCTATCCTCTGTCTCTCTCTCTACCTGCTATCCTCTGTCTCTCTCTCTACCTGCTATCCTCTGTCTCTCTCTACCTGCTATCCTCTGTCTCTCTCTACCTGCTATCCTCTGTCTCTCTCTACCTGCTATCCCTGTCTCTCTCTCTCTCTACCTGCTATCCTCTGTCTCTCTACCTGCTATCCTCTGTCTCTACCTGCTATCCCTGTCTCTCTCTCTCTCTCTACCTGCTATCCTCTGTCTCTCTCTCTACCTGCTATCCTCTGTCTCTCTCTCTACCTGCTATCCTCTGTCTCTCTCTACCTGCTATCCTCTGTCTCTCTCTATCCCTGTCTCTATCCTCTGTCTCTCTCTACCTGCTATCCTCTGTCTCTCTCTACCTGCTATCCTCTGTCTCTCTCTACCTGCTATCCTCTGTCTCTCTATCTCTCTCTACCTGCTATCCTCTGTCTCTCTCTCTACCTGCTATCCTCTGTCTCTCTCTCTACCTGCTATCCTCTGTCTCTCTCTACCTGCTATCCTCTGTCTCTCTCTCTACCTGCTATCCTCTGTCTCTCTCTCTACCTGCTATCCTCTGTCTCTCTCTCTACCTATCCTCTGTCTCTCTCTACCTGCTATCCTCTGTCTCTCTCTACCTGCTATCCTCTGTCTCTCTCTCTACCTGCTATCCTCTCTCTCTCTACCTGCTATCCTCTGTCTCTCTCTACCTGCTATCCTCTGTCTCTCTCTCTACCTGCTATCCTCTGTCTCTCTCTCTACCTGCTATCCTCTGTCTCTCTCTCTACCTGCTATCCTCTGTCTCTCTCTACCTGCTATCCTCTGTCTCTACCTGCTATCCTCTGTCTCTCTCTACCTGCTATCCTCTGTCTCTCTCTACCTGCTATCCTCTGTCTCTCTCTCTATCCCTGTCTCTCTCTCTGTCTCTGTCTCTCTACCTGTCTGTCTCTCTCTCTACCTGCTATCCCTGTCTCTCTCTCTACCTGCTATCCCCTGTCTCTCTCTCTACCTGCTATCCTCTGTCTCTCTCTCTACCTGCTATCCTCTGTCTCTCTCTCTACCTGCTATCCTCTGTCTCTCTCTCTACCTGCTATCCTCTGTCTCTCTCTCTACCTGCTCTCTCTCTACCTATCCTCTGTCTCTCTCTCTACCTGCTATCCTCTGTCTCTCTCTCTACCTGCTATCCTCTGTCTCTCTCTCTACCTGCTATCCTCTGTCTCTCTCTACCTGCTATCCTCTGTCTCTCTCTACCTGCTATCCTCTGTCTCTCTCTACCTGCTATCCTCTGTCTCTCTCTACCTGCTATCCTCTGTCTCTCTCTACCTGCTATCCTCTGTCTCTGCTCTCCTCTGTCTCTGTCTCTCTCTCTACCTGCTATCCTCCTCTGTCTCTCTCTCTACCTGCTATCCTCTGTCTCTCTCTCTACCTGCTATCCTCTGTCTCTCTCTCTACCTGCTATCCTCTGTCTCTCTCTCTACCTGCTATCCTCTGTCTCTCTCTACCTGCTATCCTCTGTCTCTCTCTCTACCTGCTATCCTCTGTCTCTCTCTCTACCTGCTATCCTCTGTCTCTCTCTACCTGCTATCCTCTGTCTCTCTCTACCTGCTATCCTCTGTCTCTCTCTACCTGCTATCCTCTGTCTCTCTCTCTACCTGCTATCCTCTGTCTCTCTCTCTACCTGCTATCCTCTGTCTCTCTCTCTCTACCTGCTATCCTCTGTCTCTCTCTCTACCTGCTATCCTCTGTCTCTCTCTCTACCTGCTATCCTCTGTCTCTCTCTCTACCTGCTATCCTCTGTCTCTCTCTCTACCTGCGATCCTCTGTGTCTTCATGCGTCTGGCCTGTATCCGGCCCTTGGCCAGGCGTTGCTTAGCGATGATACAGCGAATGTGGTCGGCGAATATGAAGTTTGCCTGCAGGATGGGGAGGGGCTTGGCGTGGGGGTTGGACGAGGGTTTGTGGATGATAATGTTTAAAGCTCTGCTGTCATCCTCTACCCCAGACACCTGCATGTCCTGGGGAAGAGAGAGAGAGAGAGAGAGAGAGAGTGTTAAACAATGTATATATATATATATATAATATTTGTAATGTCTTTATTGTTTTGAAACTTCTGTATGTGTAATGTTTTCTGTTAATTTTTTTTTATTGTTTTTCACTTTATATATATATAGAGACAGACAGACAGACAGAGAGAGGGAGAGAGAGAGAGGGAGAGATGGGGAGGGAGAACACCTAGTCTTACCTGTAACAGACCAGCGAACTTGACCACTCCCCAGCCCAACCGTTTAGTTTCAGGTTCAACCAGACTCATCTGGTAAACATCCACCGCCAGGAACCGTTGAGCCTGACCTCCTTCCTTACTGACCACCATACAGGCTATCAGATCACTGTTATCTACAGAGAGAGAGAGAGACCACAACACAACCATACAGGCTATCAGATCACTGTTATCTACAGAGAGAGAGACCACAACACAACCATACAGGCTATCAGATCACTGTTATCTACAGAGAGAGACCACAACACAACCATACAGGCTATCAGATCACTGTTATCTACAGAGAGACCACAACACAACCATACAGGCTATCAGATCACTGTTATCTACAGAGAGAGAGAGACCACAACACAACCATACAGGCTATCAGATCACTGTTATCTACAGAGAGACCACAACACAACCATACAGGCTATCAGATCACTGTTATCTACAGAGAGAGAGACCACAACACAACCATACAGGCTATCAGATCACTGTTATCTACAGAGAGAGAGACCACAACACAACCATACAGGCTATCAGATCACTGTTATCTACAGAGAGAGAGACCACAACACAACCATACAGGCTATCAGATCACTGTTATCTACAGAGAGAGAGAGAGACCACAACACAACCATACAGGCTATCAGATCACTGTTATCTACAGAGAGAGAGAGACCACAACACAACCATACAGGCTATCAGATCACTGTTATCTACAGAGAGAGAGACCACAACACAACCATACAGGCTATCAGATCACTGTTATCTACAGAGAGACCACAACACAACCATACAGGCTATCAGATCACTGTTATCTACAGAGAGAGAGACCACAACACAACCATACAGGCTATCAGATCACTGTTATCTATCAGAGAGAGAGACCACAACACAACCATACAGGCTATCAGATCACTGTTATCTACAGAGAGAGAGACCACAACACAACCATACAGGCTATCAGATCACTGTTATCTACAGAGAGAGACCACAACACAACCATACAGGCTATCAGAGACCACAACACAACCATACAGGCTATCAGATCACTGTTATCTACAGAGAGAGACCACAACACAACCATACAGGCTATCAGATCACTGTTATCTACAGAGAGAGAGAGACCACAACACAACCATACAGGCTATCAGATCACTGTTATCTACAGAGAGACCACAACACAACCATACAGGCTATCAGATCACTGTTATCTACAGAGAGAGAGACCACAACACAACCATACAGGCTATCAGATCACTGTTATCTACAGAGAGACCACAACACAACCATACAGGCTATCAGATCACTGTTATCTACAGAGAGAGAGACCACAACACAACCATACAGGCTATCAGATCACTGTTATCTACAGAGAGAGAGAGAGACCACAACACAACCATACAGGCTATCAGATCACTGTTATCTACAGAGAGAGAGACCACAACACAACCATACAGGCTATCAGATCACTGTTATCTACAGAGAGAGAGAGACCACAACACAACCATACAGGCTATCAGATCACTGTTATCTACAGAGAGAGACCACAACACAACCATACAGGCTATCAGATCACTGTTATCTACAGAGAGAGAGACCACAACACAACCATACAGGCTATCAGATCACTGTTATCTACAGAGAGACCACAACACAACCATACAGGCTATCAGATCACTGTTATCTACAGAGAGAGAGAGACCACAACACAACCATACAGGCTATCAGATCACTGTTATCTACAGAGAGAGAGAGACCACAACACAACCATACAGGCTATCAGATCACTGTTATCTACAGAGAGAGACCACAACACAACCATACAGGCTATCAGATCACTGTTATCTACAGAGAGAGAGAGAGAGACCACAACACAACCATACAGGCTATCAGATCACTGTTATCTACAGAGAGACCACAACACAACCATACAGGCTATCAGATCACTGTTATCTACAGAGAGAGACCACAACACAACCATACAGGCTATCAGATCACTGTTATCAACACAACCATACAGGCTATCAGATCAGTTATCTACAGAGACCACAACACAACCATACAGGCTATCAGATCACTGTTATCTACAGAGAGAGAGACCACAACACAACCATACAGGCTATCAGATCAGATCACTGTTATCTACAGAGAGAGAGACCACAACACAACCATACAGGCTATCAGATCACTGTTATCTACAGAGAGACCACAACACAACCATACAGGCTATCAGATCACTGTTATCTACAGAGAGAGACCACAACACAACCATACAGGCTATCAGATCACTGTTATCTACAGAGAGAGAGACCACAACACAACCATACAGGCTATCAGATCACTGTTATCTACAGAGAGACCACAACACAACCATACAGGCTATCAGATCACTGTTATCTACAGAGAGACCACAACACAACCATACAGGCTATCAGATCACTGTTATCTACAGAGAGAGAGAGACCACAACACAACCATACAGGCTATCAGATCACTGTTATCTACAGAGAGAGAGACCACAACACAACCATACAGGCTATCAGATCACTGTTATCTACAGAGAGACCACAACACAACCATACAGGCTATCAGATCACTGTTATCTACAGAGAGAGCCACAACACAACCATACAGGCTATCAGATCACTGTTATCTACAGAGAGAGAGACCACAACACAACCATACAGGCTATCAGATCACTGTTATCTACAGAGAGAGAGAGAGACCACAACACAACCATACAGGCTATCAGATCACTGTTATCTACAGAGAGACCACAACACAACCATACAGGCTATCAGATCACTGTTATCTACAGAAGAGAGAGAGACCACAACACAACCATACAGGCTATCAGATCACTGTTATCTACAGAGAGAGAGAGAGACCACAACACAACCATACAGGCTATCAGATCACTGTTATCTACAGAGAGAGAGAGACCACAACACAACCATACAGGCTATCAGATCACTGTTATCTACAGAGAGAGAGAGACCACAACACAACCATACAGGCTATCAGATCACTGTTATCTACAGAGAGAGAGACCACAACACAACCATACAGGCTATCAGATCACTGTTATCTACAGAGAGACCACAACACAACCATACAGGCTATCAGATCACTGTTATCTACAGAGAGAGAGAGACCACAACACAACCATACAGGCTATCAGATCACTGTTATCTACAGAGAGAGAGAGAGACCACAACACAACCATACAGGCTATCAGATCACTGTTATCTACAGAGAGAGAGAGACCACAACACAACCATACAGGCTATCAGATCACTGTTATCTACAGAGAGAGACCACAACACAACCATACAGGCTATCAGATCACTGTTATCTACAGAGAGAGAGACCACAACACAACCATACAGGCTATCAGATCACTGTTATCTACAGAGAGAGAGAGAGACCACAACACAACCATACAGGCTATCAGATCACTGTTATCTACAGAGAGACCACAACACAACCATACAGGCTATCAGATCACTGTTATCTACAGAAGAGAGAGAGACCACAACACAACCATACAGGCTATCAGATCACTGTTATCTACAGAGAGAGAGAGAGACCACAACACAACCATACAGGCTATCAGATCACTGTTATCTACAGAGAGAGAGACCACAACACAACCATACAGGCTATCAGATCACTGTTATCTACAGAGAGAGACCACAACACAACCATACAGGCTATCAGATCACTGTTATCTACAGAGAGACCACAACACAACCATACAGGCTATCAGATCACTGTTATCTACAGAGAGAGAGACCACAACACAACCATACAGGCTATCAGATCACTGTTATCTATCAGATCACTGTTATCTACAGAGAGAGAGAGAGACCACAACACAACCATACAGGCTATCAGATCACTGTTATCTACAGAGAGACCACAACACAACCATACAGGCTATCAGATCACTGTTATCTACAGAGAGAGAGACCACAACACAACCATACAGGCTATCAGATCACTGTTATCTACAGAGAGAGAGAGAGACCACAACACAACCATACAGGCTATCAGATCACTGTTATCTACAGAGAGAGAGAGAGAGCTATCAGATCACTGTTATCACAACACAACACAACCATACAGGCTATCAGATCACTGTTATCTACAGAGAGAGAGAGACCACAACACAACCTGTTATCTACAGAGAGACCACAACACAACCATACAGGCTATCAGATCACTGTTATCTACAGAGAGAGAGAGAGACCACAACACAACCATACAGGCTATCAGATCACTGTTATCTACAGAGAGAGAGAGAGACCACAACACAACCATACAGGCTATCAGATCACTGTTATCTACAGAGAGAGAGAGAGACCACAACACAACCATACAGGCTATCAGATCACTGTTATCTACAGAGAGAGAGACCACAACACAACCATACAGGCTATCAGATCACTGTTATCTACAGAGAGAGAGAGACCACAACACAACCATACAGGCTATCAGATCACTGTTATCTACAGAGAGAGAGAGACCACAACACAACCATACAGGCTATCAGATCACTGTTATCTACAGAGAGAGAGACCACAACACAACCATACAGGCTATCAGATCACTGTTATCTACAGAGAGAGAGAGAGACCACAACACAACCATACAGGCTATCAGATCACTGTTATCTACAGAGAGAGAGACCACAACACAACCATACAGGCTATCAGATCACTGTTATCTACAGAGAGAGAGAGACCACAACACAACCATACAGGCTACAGATCCTGTTATACAGGCTATCAGATCACTGTTATCTACAGAGAGAGAGACCACAACACAACCATACAGGCTATCAGATCACTGTTATCTACAGAGAGAGAGACCACAACACAACCATACAGGCTATCAGATCACTGTTATCTACAGAGAGAGAGAGAGACCACAACACAACCATACAGGCTATCAGATCACTGTTATCTACAGAGAGAGAGAGAGACCACAACACAACCATACAGGCTATCAGATCACTGTTATCTACAGAGAGAGAGAGACCACAACACAACCATACAGGCTATCAGATCACTGTTATCTACAGAGAGAGACCACAACACAACCATACAGGCTATCAGATCACTGTTATCTACAGAGAGAGAGACCATACAGGCTATCACAACACAACCATACAGGCTATCAGATCACTGTTATCTACAGAGAGAGACCACAACACAACCATACAGGCTATCAGATCACTGTTATCTACAGAGAGAGACCACAACACAACCATACAGGCTATCAGATCACTGTTATCTACAGAGAGAGAGACCACAACACAACCATACAGGCTATCAGATCACTGTTATCTACAGAGAGAGAGAGACCACAACACAACCATACAGGCTATCAGATCACTGTTATCTACAGAGAGAGAGAGACCACAACACAACCATACAGGCTATCAGATCACTGTTATCTAGAGAGAGAGAGACCACAACACAACCATACAGGCTATCAGATCACTGTTATCTACAGAGAGAGAGACCACAACACAACCATACAGGCTATCAGATCACTGTTATCTACAGAGAGAGAGACCACAACACAACCATACAGGCTATCAGATCACTGTTATCTACAGAGAGAGAGAGACCACAACACAACCATACAGGCTATCAGATCACTGTTATCTACAGAGAGAGAGACCATACAGGCTATCAGATCAGACAGAGAGAGAGACCACAACACAACCATACAGGCTATCAGATCACTGTTATCTACAGAGAGAGAGACCACAACACAACCATACAGGCTATCAGATCACTGTTATCTACAGAGAGACCACAACACAACCATACAGGCTATCAGATCACATACAGGCTATCAGATCAGAGAGAGACCACAACACAACCATACAGGCTATCAGATCACTGTTATCTACAGAGAGAGACCACAACACAACCATACAGGCTATCAGATCACTGTTATCTACACAGAGAGAGAGACCACAACACAACCATACAGGCTATCAGATCACTGTTATCTACAGAGAGAGACCACAACACAACCATACAGGCTATCAGATCACTGTTATCTACAGAGAGAGAGACCACAACACAACCATACAGGCTATCAGATCACTGTTATCTACAGACATTTGAAGAGAGAGAGACCACAACACAACCATACAGGCTATCAGATCACTGTTATCTACAGAGAGAGAGACCACAACACAACCATACAGGCTATCAGATCACTGTTATCTACAGAGAGACCACAACACAACCATACAGGCTATCAGATCACTGTTATCTACAGAGAGACCACAACACAACCATACAGGCTATCAGATCACTGTTATCTACAGAGAGTTCCACCCACAACACAACCATACAGGCTATCAGATCACTGTTATCTACAGAGAGACCACAACACAACCATACAGGCTATCAGATCACTGTTATCTACAGAGAGAGAGAGAGACCACAACACAACCATACAGGCTATCAGATCACTGTTATCTACAGAGAGAGACCACAACACAACCATACAGGCTATCAGATCACTGTTATCTACAGAGAGAGAGAGACCACAACACAACCATACAGGCTATCAGATCACTGTTATCTACAGAGAGACCACAACACAACCAACAGACAGATCACTGTTATCTACAGAGAGAGAGAGAGACCACAACACCTGATATCAGATCTGTTATGTCAGAGATAACTGACAACACAAGGTTCCAGACAGACACTTTATCTGTTACAGAGATAAGAGAGACACACACCCTGATATCAGATCTGTTATGTCAGAGATAACTGACACAACCATACAGGCTTCCAGACTCACTGTTATTAGAGAGACACAGCCCTGATACAGGCTATCAGATCAGAGATCTACTGAGAACGAGGTTCCAGACTGACCTTTACAGGCATCAGCCCTGATATCTCGTTGTCAGAGATAACTGAGGAACGAGGTTCCAGACTGACCTTTAGCTACAGAGTCACGACACAGCACAACTGATACAGGCGTTCAGATCACTGATATCTACAGAGAGAACGAGGTTCCAGACACCTTTAACCACACAGCCCTGATCATGTCGTTGTCAGAGATAACTGAGGAACCGAGGCTTCCAGATCACTGTTACAGAGATAAGAGAGAGGTTCCAGACTGACCTTTAGCCGACACAGCCCTGATATGTCGTTGTCAGAGATAACTGAGGAACGAGGTTCCAGACTGACCAACCACACAGCCCTGATCACTGTTTGTCAGAGATAACTGAGGAACGAGGTTCCAGACTGATCACTATTACAGAGAGCCGACACAGACAACCTACAGCAACCTATGATACTGTTGTCAGAGATACTGAGAGAGAGAGAGACCACAACACAACCATACAGGCTTTTTATCTACAGAGCTGGTTATCATACAGGCTACTTTCCCTTCACTGTCAATAAAACAATGAGACCATCAACATCTCTGTCAGACAACACAACCATACAGGCTATCAGATCACTGTTATCTACCCCCAGGACAGGCTATCAGATCACTGAGACTTAACAACACCCATACAGGCCCAGATCACTGTTATTAGAGAGAGACCACAACACAACCACAGGCTATCAGGTCTCTATTAGATAGAGAGAGAACAACCCAACACAACCATAACAGGCTATCAGATCACTGGTATCTACAGATAGAGACCACAACACAACCAGCCAGGCTATCAGATCACTGTTATCTACAGATACAGACACAACCATACAGGCTAACAGATCATCCCCACAACACAACCAGGTCTCTATACAGATAGAGACACAATCAACCATACAGGCCAGATCTGTTATCTCAGATAGAGACCACAACACAACCATACAGGCTATCAGATCTCTATTAGATCAGAGACTTAATCAACACAACCATACAGGCTATCAGGTCTCTATTAGAGAGAGACTTAACACAACCATACCTTAATCAACCACTCCCCCCAGGTCTCTATCAGATAGAGACTTAATCAGATCCCAGTTCTCTATCAGATAGAGACTTAATCAACACAACCATCCCCAGGTCTCTATTAGATCACTGTTACTTAATCAAGAGACCCCTTAATCAACCATACAGGCTATCAGGTCACTGTTATCAGATAGAGACTTAATCAACACAACCCTACAGGCCCCAGGTCTCTATTAGATAGAGACTTAATCAACCCCCTCCCCAGGTCTCTATTAGATAGAGACACAACACAACCCAGGCATAGCCAGGCTATCAGATCTGTTATCTAGAGAGAGACTTACAACACAACCATACAGGCTATCAGATCACTGTTATCAGAGAGAGACCACAATCAACCATACAGGCTATCAGGTCACTGTTATCTAGATATAGACTTAATCAACACAACCATACAGGTCTCAGATCAGATCTACAGAGACTTAGACCACAACACAACCATACAGGCTATCAGATCACTGTTATCTACAGATAGAGAGAGACCACAACACAACCATACAGGCTATCAGATCACTGTTATCTACAGAGAGAGAGAGACCACAACACAACCATACAGGCTATCAGGTCTGTTATCTAGATAGAGACCACAACACAACCATACAGGCTATCAGATCTGTTATCTAGAGAGAGACTTAATAAACCCAACACAACCTACAGGCTATCAGATCACTATCTACAGAGAGAGACTTAACACAACCATACCCTATCAATCACTGTTATCTACAGAGAGAGAGAGACCCTTCAACCCCAGGTCTCTATCAGATAGAGACTTCCAGAGACCACAACACAACCATCCCCCAGGTCTGTTATTAGATAGACACAATCAACCACACAGGCCCTCAGGTCTGTTATCTCAGATAGAGACTTAACCACAACCCCTTTCCCCCAGATCACTGTCTCTATTAGATAGAGACCTTAATCACACCCTGATATGTCTGTCAGAATCAAGGTTCCAGACTGACCTCAGCCCACAGGATATCTCTATCAGAGATAAGAGGACTCCAACTCAGCCGACACAGCCCTGATATGTCGTTGTCCTGAGGAAAGGTTCAGACCATCAGCCACACAGCCCTGACTCTGTCAGATAAGAGACGAGGTTCCAGATGACCAGCCGACACCCCCAGGTCTCTCATTAGATAAGAGACGAGGTTCCAAACCAACCGACACAGCCCTGATAGGTCTCTATTAGATAAGAGACTTAATGACCTTTAGCCGACACAGCCCCAGGTCTCTATCAGAGATAACTTGAGGAATCAACCACCCCCACAGGATCTCTCGTTTCAGAGATAAGAGACTTAATCCAGACCCTTAGCCCACAGCCCTGATATCTCTATTCAGAGATAAGAGGAACTTCCAACTCAAGTTTAGCCTCCAGGTCTCAGATCATTAGATAGAGACGAGGTTCCAGACAAACCCCTCCCCCTCCAGGTCTCTCATTAGATAGAGACTTAACACAACCATACCTATCAGATCACTTTCTTAGAGACCATCCTCCCCCAGGTCTCTATCAGATACTGAGACTTAATCAACCACCCCCAGGCCCCCAGGTCTCTATTAGATAGACTTAATCAACCCCCCCAGTTCTCTATCAGATAGAGACTTAATCAACACCCCTACCCCCAGGTCTCTATTAGATAGAGACTTAATCAACCATACCCCTTAATCAACCAGATCGAGAGCTACCTACACCCAGGTCTCAAAGATCATTGAGTCTAGAGAGACTAATCAACCCCAGCCAGCTCCCCCAGGTCTCTATTAGATAGAGACTTAACACAACCCCTACCCCAGGTCTCTATTAGTGTAGAGACTTACCATCAACCCTAGCCCCCAGGTCTCTCTGCCAGTTAGACTTCAGACTGTATCAATCAACCATCAGGCCAGGTGCAACTCTATTAGATAGAGACGTAATCAGTCCACCTTGTCAGGCCCAGGTCTCTATTAGATAGAGACTTAATCAACTATGTGTCTGTCTCCCAGGTCTCTATTAGATAGAGACTTAATCAACGCCACCCTAATCTGGTGGTCCCAGCGCGCCTCCCCCAGGACTCTATCAGATAGAGAGGACCATCAACACCCCCAGGTCTCTATCTACAGAGAGAGACCTTAATCAACACAACCATACAGGTCTCTATTAGATAGAGACTTAATCAACCATCCCCCAGGACTCTATCAGATAGAGACTTAATCACCAACCAGGATCCCAGGTCTCTATCAGATCAGAAAGACTTAATCAACCTTGGCCCAGGTCTCTATTAGATAGAGACTTAATTAACCAACCCCCTACCCATCAGGCTCCTCTCTATCAGATAGAGACTTAATCAACCACAATGGCTTATCTTGACTCCTTTCCAGGTCTCTACTTTAACCTAGAGACCTTAATCATTCCTCTCTGCCCTTCAGGACTCTATCTCTTTGACCTCTTAATCAACCATCCCTCCCCCAGGTCTCTATCAGATAGAGCTTCCATCAACCAACTCCTCCCCAGGTCTCTATCCTTTTCAGCTCTCAATCCAACCATACACCCCACTGGTCTCTATCAGATAGAGACCCAATCAACCATCCTCCCCAGGTCTCTATCAGATAGAGACGTAATCCAACCTATCTCCCCAGGTCTCTATCAGATAGAGATCCTTGAATCAACCATGTCCCCTATCCTCCAGGTCTCTATCAGATAGAGACTTAATCAGCTCCCAGAACAGGCCCCAGGTCTCTATTAGATGGAGAGACTTACCTGACAACCACCTCTCCAGGTCTCTATTAGATAGACTTGAGGAACTTAATAAACCACCCTCCAGGTCTCTATTAGATAGAGAACTTAATCCTCCTCCCTTAATCAACCATCCATCCCCCAGGTCTCTATCAGAGAGAGACTTAACGACATCCCCCCTCGTTTGCTAAGTCAAAGGTCTGGTTATTAGATACCCTTAATCAACCTCTTTCTCCTCTCTCCAGATCTCTATCAGATAGCCGTCCACAACACAACCCCCCAGCTTGCTATCAGGTCTCTATTCCAGACCAGAGACTTAATCAACTCAACCTTCATCAACTCATCCCTGACCCCAGGTCTCTATCAGAGCGAGAGACTTCTGAATCAACTGATCCCTCCGATGTCAACTTAATCAACCATCCCCTTCTTTCTTTTCTATCCAATAGAGACTTAATCAACCTTGGCCAGCTCTCCCGCTATCTCTCCCAGAATCTCTATCCAAATCAGAGGTTTAAGACAGTCATTCAACTGAGACCCCTCCCCCAGGTCTCTATTAGATCAGAGACCTAATCAACCGATACTGTGAACCATCAGATCCTGTCTCCACCCTTAGATAGACATTAATCAACCCCCTCCACGCCAGGTCTCTATCAGACAGAGACTTAGGTGGCAGGCAGATGAACTCCACACCCCCCAGGTCTCTAGGCTAGATAGAGACTTAACCAGGAGAGAGACCATAACACCCTTACAGGCTCTAATCTTCTCCTTCAACTGCCAACCCGACCAGGTCTCTCATCAGCTCTGCAGAGACTTAATCAACCCCCTCTTCCCCCCTTATGACCAACATCATCCCATGATCATATCCGTGTGGATGACGGATCAGGACCTCAAGCTGAGCAAGACGGAACTGCCTTCCTCAGGTCTATCCAGAGACTTAATCACATCTCGCCATCCCCCAGGTCTCTATTAGATAGAGAACTTGGCGTGATCCAGACAACACCCTCCTAACATCAAGGTCTCTATGGCCCGTTCCTGTCAGAGATGCTCTAACATCAAGTACGACCCTGCCTCACACAGGTCTCCAGGTCCTTAATCCAGGCACTTGTCATCTCCCCTGAGGTCTCTATTGGCAGAGACTTGCCTGTGCCATTCCCCCAGGTCTCTATTAGATAGAGTCTGGTGTTCAAATCAAGTTTCCCGTCACCCCCCAGGTCTCTCCACTGGCTTCCAGATAAGAGACTTAATGACCTTGTGAGGGGAACGGCACCCAGGTCTCTCCAGATCAGAGACTTAACAACCGTTCATCCACCCAGGTCTCTACCACTTAGATAGAGAGCCCAGTCAAAACAACCCCCCCCAGGTCAATGGTCTATTAGATAGAGGACGGAGGTCAATCACCACCTTCCGGAGACACCTGAAACCCCACCTCTATCAGATAGAGACTTAATCCCCCACCCCCCAGGACTCTATAGATAGATATAGACTTAATCAACCCTGGAGGATAAGAGCCCCCAGGTAAATGTAAACACAACCTATTAGATAGAGACTTAATCAACCTTTCCCCCAGGTCTCTATCAGATAGAGACTTAATCAATCCCTCCCCCCCCAGGTCTCTATCAGATAGAGACTTAATCAACACAGCCCCTCCAGGTCTCTATTAGATAGAGACTTAATAAACCCCCTCCAGGTCTCTATTAGATAGAGACTTAATCAACCCCCCCCCTTAATCAACCATCCCTCCCCCAGGTCTCTATCAGATAGAGACTTAATCAACCACCCCCTCCCCCAGGTCTCTATCAGATAGAGACTTAATCAACCCCCTCCCCCAGGTCTCTATCAGATAGAGACTTAATCAACCATCCCCCCAGGTCTCTATCAGATAGAGACTTAATCAACCCCCCTTCCCCCAGGTCTCTATTAGATAGAGACTTAATCACCCCCCCAGGTCCCCAGGTCTCTATTAGATAGAGACTTAATCAACCATCCCTCCCCCCAGGTCTCTATCAGATAGAGACTTAATCAACCCCCTCCCCAGGTCTCTATTAGATAGAGACTTAATCAACCCCTCCCCAGGTCTCTATCAGATAGAGACTTAATCAACCCCTCCCCCAGGTCTCTATAGAGATAAGAGACTTAATCAACCCCCTCCCCAGGTCTCTATCAGATAGAGACTTAATCAACCCTCCCCAGGTCTCTATTAGATAGACTTAATCAACCATCCCCCCCAGGTCTCTATTAGATAGACTTAATCAACCATCCCTCCCCCCAGGACTCTATCAGATAGAGACTTAATCAACCATCTCCCCCAGGTCTCTATCAGATAGAGACTTAATCAACCCCCCAGGTCTCTATTAGATAGAGACTTAATCAACCCCTCCCCAGGTCTCTATCAGATAGAGACTTAATCAACCCCCCCCAGGTCTCTATCAGATAGAGACTTAATCAACCATCCCTCCCCCAGGTCTCTATCAGATAGAGACTTAATCAACCCCCCCCCAGGTCTCTATCAGATAGAGACTTAATCAACCATCCCTCCCCCCAGGTCTCTATCAGATAGAGAGTTAATCAACCCCCCCCCTCCCCCAGGTCTCTATCAGATAGAGACTTAATCAACCATCCCTCCCCCCAGGTCTCTATCAGATAGAGACTTAATCAACCATCCCTCCCCCAGGTCTCTATCAGATAGAGACTTAATCAACCACCCCCTCCCCCAGGTCTCTATTAGATAGAGACTTAATCAAATCCTCCCCCCAGGTCTCTATCAGATAGAGACTTAATCAACCCCCTCCCCCAGGTCTCTATTAGATAGAGACTTAATCAACCACCCCTCCAGGTCTCTATTAGATAGAGACTTAATCAACCCCCCTCCAGGTCTCTATTAGATAGACTTAACTTAATCAATCAACCATCCCTCCCCCAGGTCTCTATCAGATAGAGACTTAATCAACCACCCCCTCCCCCAGGTCTCTATTAGATAGACTTAATCAATCCCCCCCAGGTCTCTATCAGATAGAGACTTAATCAACCCCCTTAATCCCCCCCAGGTCTCTATCAGATAGAGACTTAATCAACCCCCCTCCCCCAGGTCTCTATTAGATAGAGACTTAATCAACCATCCCTCCCCCAGGTCTCTATCAGATAGAGACTTAATCAACTTAATCCCATCCCCCAGGTCTCTATCAGATAGAGACTTAATCAACCATCCCTCCCCCAGGTCTCTATCAGATAGAGACTTAATCAACCCCTCCCCCAGGTCTCTATCAGATAGAGACTTAATCAACCATCCCCCCCCCAGGTCTCTATCAGATAGAGACTTAATCAACCATCCCTCCCCCCAGGTCTCTATCAGATAGAGACTTAATCAACCATCCCTCCCCCAGGTCTCTATCAGATAGAGACTTAATCAACCCCCCAGGTCTCTATCAGATAGAGACTTAATCAACCCCCCCCCAGGTCTCTATCAGATAGAGACTTAATCAACCCCCTCCCCCAGGTCTCTATCAGATAGAGACTTAATCAACCCCCCCCAGGTCTCTATCAGATAGAGACTTAATCAACCCCCCCAGGTCTCTATCAGATAGAGACTTAATCAACCATCCCCCCCAGGTCTCTATCAGATAGAGACTTAATCAACCACCCCCCCCCAGGTCTCTATTAGATATAGACTTAATCAACCATCCCCCCCAGGTCTCTATCAGATAGAGACTTAATCAACCACCCCCTCCCCCAGGTCTCTATTAGATAGAGACTTAATCAACCCCCCAGGTCTCTATTAGATAGAGACTTAATCAACCATCCCTCCCCCAGGTCTCTATCAGATAGAGACTTAATCAACCACCCCCTCCCCCAGGTCTCTATCAGATAGAGACTTAATCAACCATCAACCATCCCCCCAGGTCTCTATCAGATAGAGACTTAATCAACCCCCCCCAGGTCTCTATTAGATAGAGACTTAATCAACCATCCCCCCAGGTCTCTATTAGATAGAGACTTAATCAACCATCCCTCCCCCAGGTCTCTATTAGATAGAGACTTAATCAACCCCCCCCAGGTCTCTATTAGATAGAGACTTAATCAACCATCCTCCCCCAGGTCTCTATTAGATAGAGACTTAATCAACCCCCCAGGTCTCTATTAGATAGAGACTTAATCAACCCCCCCCCCCCTTAATCAACCATCCCTCCCCCAGGTTTCTCTCTGTATCAGAAGGGAAGTGATCAGTGTTTCATTTAATTTCATACACACACACACACACACACACACACACACACACACCTCTGCTCTAAAAGTGTATCAGAGTTGAGTCAGATGTTTCCACTGTGGGCCTGAACCCCTTCTGTCTGTTCCAAGAATATTACTGTAACAAACTCACACAGACTTACTGAGATCTAGAACATGGTCAGTCTTGATGAGGTGTAGAACATGGTCAGTCTCAATGAGGTCTAGAACCCGGTCAGTCTCAATGAGGTCTAGAACATGGTCAGTCTTGATGAGGTGTAGAACATGGTCAGTCTCAATGAGGTCTAGAACCCGGTCAGTCTCAATGAGGTCTAGAACATGGTCAGTCTTGATGAGGTGTAGAACACGGTCAGTCTCAATGAGGTCTAGAACATGGTCAGTCTTGATAAGGTGTAGAACATGGTCAGTCTTGATGAGGTGTAGAACACGGTCAGTCTCAATGAGGTCTAGAACCCGGTCAGTCTCAATGAGGTCTAGAACATGGTCAGTCTTGATGAGGTGTAGAACACGGTCAGTCTCAATGAGGTCTAGAACATGGTCAGTCTTGATAAGGTGTAGAACATGGTCAGTCTTGATGAGGTCTAGAACATGGTCAGTCTTGATGAGGTCTAGAACATGGTCAGTCTCGATGAGGTCTAGAACATGGTCAGTCTCGATGAGGTCTAGAACATGGTCAGTCTCGATGAGGTGTAGAACCCGGTCAGTCTCAATGAGGTCTAGAACATGGTCAGTCTTGATGAGGTGTAGAACACGGTCAGTCTCAATGAGGTCTAGAACATGGTCAGTCTTGATAAGGTGTAGAACATGGTCAGTCTTGATAAGGTGTAGAACATAGTCAGTCTTGATGAGGTCTAGAAGATGGTCAGTCTTGATGAGGTCTAGAACATGGTCAGTCTCGATGAGGTCTAGAACATGGTCAGTCTCGATGAGGTGTAGAACCCGGTCAGTCTCAATGAGGTCTAGAACATGGTCAGTCTTGATGAGGTGTAGAACATGGTCAGTCTTGATGAGGTCTAGAACATGGTCAGTCTTGATGAGGTCTAGAACACGGTCAGTCTTGATGAGGTCTAGAACACGGTCGGTCTCGATGAGGTCTAGAACACGGTCAGTCTCGACGAGGTCTAGAACACGGTCAGTCTTGATGAGGTCTAGAACACGGTCAGTCTTGATGAGGTGTAGAACACGGTCAGTCTTGAGGTCTAGAACACGGTCAGTCTTGAGGTCTAGAACACAGTCAGTCTTGATGAGGTCAAGAGCATGGTCAGTCAGAACACACACACACACACACACACACACACACACACAGTCTTACTTAGGTCCAGAACATCGTCGGTCTTGATGAGGTCTTCAGAGCGAGTGAGAGGAAGCTGCGTCTCTGGTTCTCCCTGCAGCTGAAGAGATAGTGATCTCAGCATGAAGAACACACGGATGGCCTGTAAAGGAAGAACCACATCGGTCACCAACATACGACACACAGAGTGGTTGGTTCAGTGTGTCTCACTTGGTACAGAACATCCCTCCCCAGGTCAGTAGGTACAGAACATCCCTCCCCAGGTCAGTAGGTACAGAACATCCCTCCCCAGGACAGTAGGTACAGAACATCCCTCCCCAGGTCAGTAGGTACAGAACATCCCACCCCAGGTCAGTAGGTGGTACAGAACATCCCTCCCCAGGTCAGTAGGTGGTACAGAACATCCCTGCCCAGGTCAGTAGGTACAGAACATCCCTCCCCAGGTCAGTAGGTACAGAACATCCCTCCCCAGGTCAGTAGGTACAGAACATCCCTCCCCAGGACAGTAGGTACAGAACATCCCTCCCCAGGTCAGTAGGTACAGAACATCCCTCCCCAGGTCAGTAGGTGGAACAGAACAGGTCAGTAGGTACAGAACATCCCACCCCAGGTCAGTAGGTGGTACAGAACATCCCTCCCCAGGTCAGTAGGTGGTACAGAACATCCCTGCCCAGGTCAGTAGGTACAGAACATCCCTCCCCAGGTCAGTAGGTGGTACAGAACATCCCTCCCCAGGTCAGTAGGTACAGAACATCCCTCCCCAGGTCAGTAGGTACAGAACATCCCACCCCAGGTCAGTAGGTGGTACAGAACATCCCTCCCCAGGTCAGTAGGTGGTACAGAACATCCCTCCCCAGGTCAGTAGGTACAGAACATCCCTCCCCAGGTCAGTAGGTGGTACAGAACATCCCTCCCCAGGTCAGTAGGTACAGAACATCCCTCCCCAGGTC
>NW_027040106.1:113474-143055 GCF_034236695.1 Oncorhynchus nerka
AGGGGCTTACTCTGGAGACATTAATACATTATCAGGGGCTTACTCTGGAGACATTAATACATTATCAGGGGCTTACTCTGGAGACATTAATACATTATCAGGGGCTTACTCTGGAGACATTAATACATTATCAGGGGCTTACTCTGGAGACATTAAATACATTATCAGGGGCTTACTCTGGAGACATTAAATACATTATCAGGGGCTTACTCTGGAGACATTAAATACATTATCAGGGGCTTACTCTGGAGACATTAAATACATTATCAGGGGCTTACTCTGGAGACACATTAATACATTATCAGGGGCTTACTCTGGAGACATTAATACATTATCAGGGGCTTACTCTGGAGACATTAAATACATTATCAGGGGCTTACTCTGGAGACATTAATACATTATCAGGGGCTTACTCTGGAGACATTAATACATTATCAGGGGCTTACTCTGGAGACATTAATACATTATCAGGGGCTTACTCTGGAGACATTAATACATTATCAGGGGCTTACTCTGGAGACATTAATACATTATCAGGGGCTTACTCTGGAGACATTAAATACATTATCAGGGGCTTACTCTGGAGACACATTAATACATTATCAGGGGCTTACTCTGGAGACATTAAATACATTATCAGGGGCTTACTCTGGAGACATTAATACATTATCAGGGGCTTACTCTGGAGACATTAAATACATTATCAGGGGCTTACTCTGGAGACACATTAATACATTATCAGGGGCTTACTCTGGAGACATTAAATACATTATCAGGTGCTTACTCTGGAGAGACATTAAATACATTATCAGGGGCTTACTCTGGAGACATTAAATACATTATCAGGGGCTTACTCTGGAGACATTAAATACATTATCAGGGGCTTACTCTGGAGACATTAATACATTATCAGGGGCTTACTCTGGAGACATTAATACATTATCAGGGGCTTACTCTTACATTATCAGGGGCTTACTCTGGAGACATTAATACATTATCAGGGGCTTACTCTGGAGACATTAATACATTATCAGGGGCTTACTCTGGAGACATTAATACATTATCAGGGGCTTACTCTGGAGACATTAATACATTATCAGGGGCTTACTCTGGAGACATTAAATACATTATCAGGGGCTTACTCTGGAGACATTAATACATTATCAGGGGCTTACTCTGGAGACATTAAATACATTATCAGGGGCTTACTCTGGAGACATTAATACATTATCAGGGGCTTACTCTGGAGACATTAAATACATTATCAGGGGCTTACTCTGGAGACATTAAATACATTATCAGGTACTCCACGTTCAGGGGCTTACTCTGGAGACATTAAATACATTATCAGGGGCTTACTCTGGAGACATTAATACATTATCAGGGGCTTACTCTGGAGACATTAATACATTATCAGGGGCTTACTCTGGAGACATTAAATACATTATCAGGTACTCCACGTTCAGGGGCTTACTCTGGAGACATTAAATACATTATCAGGTACTCCACGTTCAGGGGCTTACTCTGGAGACATTAAATACATTATCAGGGGCTTACTCTGGAGACACATTAATACATTATCAGGGGCTTACTCTGGAGACACATTAAACACTCACAGCTCTTAGAGAATTACCCAGAAACACTCACAGCTCTTAGAGAATTACCCAGAAACACTCACAGCTCTTAGAGAATTACCCAGAAACACTCACAGCTCTTAGAGAATTACCCAGAAACACTCACAGCTCTTAGAGAATTACCCAGAAACACTCACAGCTCTTAGAGAATTACCCAGAAACACTCACAGCTCTTAGAGAATTACCCAGAAACACTCACAGCTCTTCTCTTATTGAAGAAGCTTGAGTTGAATGAACAAGAAACATCAACAACATCTGGCTTATTCACCATACAAAGAAAACACACCACGGATGTACGCACATACAGGCAGCACAGGCACATGTGCGTCATAACATCACAAAGACAACATATATATCACGTGTGTGTGTGGTTGTGTGTGTGTGTGGTTGTGTGTGTGTGTGTGGTTGTGTGTGTGGGTGGTTGTGTGTGTCTGAGACAGGTGGACTAACCGTCATGCTCCTGTACTCATCTTCGAACATGTCCAGGAAGATCTCCTCCCCCTGAGAGAGAGAGAGAGAGAGAGAGAGAGAGAGAGAGAGAGAGAGAGAGACAGAGAGAGAGAGAGAGAGACATTAAATACAGAGAGACAGAGAGAGATTATCAGAGAGACAGAGACAGACAGAGAGACAGAGAGATTAGAGACAGACAGAGAGACAGAGAGAGAGAGAGAGAGACAGAGAGAGAGAGAGAGAGAGAGAGAGAGAGAGAGAGACATGTTACTGGGTGAAATTCCACAGTGTGACATCACAGCAGCAAGATGTGTGACCTGTTGCCACGAGAAAAGGGCCAGTGAAGAACAAACACCATTGTAAATACAACCCATATTTATGCTTATGCATTTTATCTTGTGTCCTTTAACCATTTGTACATTGTTAAAACACTGTATATATATATAATATGACATTTGGATTGTCTTTATTGTTTTGAAACTTCTGTATGTGTAATGTTTACTGTTATTTTGTTTTGTTTATTTCACTTTATATATTATCTACCTCACTTGCTTTGGCAATGTTAACACATGTTTCCCATGCCAATAAAGCCATTGAATTGAATGAGAGAGAGAGAGAGAGAGAGAGAGAGAGACAAAAAGAGAGAGAGAGAGA
Organism: Oncorhynchus nerka; assembly: GCF_034236695.1. Classification (NCBI taxonomy): domain Eukaryota; kingdom Metazoa; phylum Chordata; class Actinopteri; order Salmoniformes; family Salmonidae; genus Oncorhynchus; species Oncorhynchus nerka. The sequence continues at coordinate 116,213 of NW_027040106.1, forward strand.
GCGAGAGAGCGAGAGAGAGAGAGACAGAGACAGAGAGAGAGAGAGACAGAGACAGAGAGAGAGAGAGAAGAGAGAGAGAGAGAGAGACAGAGAGCGAGAGAGAGACAGGGAGAGAAAGAGAGAGAGAGAGACAGAGAGAGACAGGGAGAGAGACATAAAAATGAGTTAGATTTAGTTGAAACTAAAAGGGAAAGTGAATCGTGTCACTAGCATGGTGACTAGACCTCCTCTTTAAATCATCTGAAACATGGTGACTAGACTCCTCTTTAAATCATCTGAAACATGGTGACTAGACTCCTCTTTACTAGACTCCTCTTTAAATCATCTGAAACATGGTGACTAGACTTCCTCTTTAAATCATCTGAAACATGGTGACTAGACTCCTCTTTAAATCATCTGAAACATGGTGACTAGACTCCTCTTTACTAGACTCCTCTTTAAATAATCTGAAACATGGTGACTAGACCTCCTCTTTACTAGACTCCTCTTTAAATCATCTGAAACACGGTGACTAGACTCCTCTTTACTAGACTCCTCTTTAAATCATCTGAAACATGGTGACTAGACCTCTTTATTAGACTCCTCTTTAAATAATCTGAAACATGGTGACTAGACCTCCTCTTTACTAGACTCCTCTTTAAATCATCTGAAACATGGTGACTAGACTCCTCTTTAAATCATCTGAAACACGGTGACTAGACCTCCTCTTTAAATCATCTGAAACATGGTGACTAGACCTCCTCTTTACTAGACTCCTCTTTAAATCATCTGAAACATGGTGACTAGACTCCTCTTTAAATCATCTGAAACATGGTGACTAGACCTCCTCTTTAAATCATCTGAAACATGGTGACTAGGCTCCTCTTTAAATCATCTGAAACATGGTGACTAGACTCCTCTTTACTAGACTCCTCTTTAAATCATCTGAAACATGGTGACTAGACCTCCTCTTTACTAGACCTCCTCTTTAAATCCTTTGAAACATGGTGACTAGACATCCTCTTTACTAGACTCCTCTTTAAATCCTCTGAAACATGGTGACTAGACTCCTCTTTAAATCATCTGAAACATGGTGACTAGACCTCCTCTTTACTAGACTCCTCTTTAAATCATCTGAAACATGGTGACTAGACTCCTCTTTAAATCCTCTGAAACATGGTGACTAGACTCCTCTTTAAAAAATCTGAAACATGGTGACTAGACTCCTCTTTACTAGACTCCTCTTTAAATCATCTGAAACATGGTGACTAGACTCCTCTTTACTAGACTCCTCTTTAAATCATCTGAAACATGGTGACTAGACTTCCTCTTTAAATCATCTGAAACATGGTGACTAGACTCCTCTTTACTAGACTCCTCTTTAAATCATCTGAAACATGGTGACTAGACCTCTTTAAATCATCTGAAACATGGTGACTAGACTCCTCTTTAAATCATCTGAAACATGGTGACTAGACTCCTCTTTAAATCATCTGAAACATGGTGACTAGACTCCTCTTTACTAGACTCCTCTTTAAATCATCTGAAACATGGTGACTAGACTCCTCTTTAAATCATCTGAAACATGGTGACTAGACCTCCTCTTTAAATCATCTGAAACATGGTGACTAGACTCCTCTTTACTAGACTCCTCTTTAAATCATCTGAAACATGGTGACTAGACTCCTCTTTAAATCATCTGAAACATGGTGACTAGACATCCTCTTTACTAGACCTCCTCTTTAAATCATCTGAAACATGGTGACTAGACTCCTCTTTACTAGACTCCTATTTAAATCATCTGAAACATGGTGACTAGACATCCTCTTTACTAGACCTCCTCTTTAAATCATCTGAAACATGGTGACTAGACCTCCTCTTTAAATCCTCTGAAACATGGTGACTAGACTCCTCTTTAAATAATCTGAAACATGGTGACTAGACTCCTCTTTAAATCATCTGAAACATGGTGACTAGACTCCTCTTTACTAGACCCCCTCTTTAAATCATCTGAAACATGGTGACTAGACTCCTCTTTACTAGACTCCTCTTTAAATCATCTGAAACATGGTGACTAGACATCCTCTTTACTAGACCTCCTCTTTAAATCATCTGAAACATGGTGACTAGACTCCTCTTTACTAGACTCCTCTTTAAATCCTCTGAAACATGGTGACTAGACCTCCTCTTTAAATCATCTGAAACATGGTGACTAGACCTCCTCTTTAAATCATCTGAAACATGGTGACTAGACTCCTCTTTACTAGACTCCTCTTTAAATCCTCTGAAACATGGTGACTAGACTCCTCTTTAAATCCTCTGAAACATGGTGACTAGACTCCTCTTTAAAAAATCTGAAACATGGTGACTAGACTCCTCTTTACTAGACTCCTCTTTAAATCATCTGAAACATGGTGACTAGACCTCCTCTTTACTAGACTCCTCTTTAAATCATCTGAAACATGGTGACTAGACTCCTCTTTACTAGACTCCTCTTTAAATAATCTGAAACATGGTGACTAGACTCCTCTTTAAATCATCTGAAACATGGTGACTAGACTCCTCTTTACTAGACTCCTCTTTAAATAATCTGAAACATGGTGACTAGACTCCTCTTTACTAGACTCCTCTTTAAATAATCTGAAACATGGTGACTAGACTCCTCTTTAAATAATCTGAAACATGGTGACTAGACTCCTCTTTAAATCATCTGAAACATGGTGACTAGACTCCTCTTTACTAGACCTCCTCTTTAAATCATCTGAAACATGGTGACTAGACTCCTCTTTACTAGACCTCCTCTTTAAATCATCTGAAACATGGTGACTAGACTCCTCTTTACTAGACCTCCTCTTTAAATCCTTTGAAACATGGTGACTAGACATCCTCTTTACTAGACTCCTCTTTAAATCATCTGAAACATGGTGACTAGACCTCCTCTTTAAATAATCTGAAACATGGTGACTAGACTCCTCTTTAAATCATCTGAAACATGGTGACTAGACTCCTCTTTAAATAATCTGAAACATGGTGACTAGACCTCCTCTTTAAATCATCTGAAACACGGTGACTAGACCTCCTCTTTAAATCATCTGAAACACGGTGACTAGATTGGTTAGTTTTACACTTACGACATTACTTTGCTGTTGTGCTGTAGAAGTTATGCATTTTGTCTCTCGTATAGTAACTTCTATACATTAGTGTATAAATTTTCGTTACACAGACAATGAAGCCACAATCTATTTTTATATTTATTTAACCTTTATTTAACCAGGCAAGTCAGTTATTTACAATGACGGCCTACCAGGGAACAGTGGGTTAACTGCCTTGTTCAGGAGCAGAACGACAGATTATTTTCCCTTGTCAGCTCAGGGATTCGATCCAGCAACCTTTCGGGTTACTAGTCCAACGCTCTAACCACTAGGCTACCTGCCTCTAACCACTAGGCTACCTGCCTCTAACCACTAGGCTACCTGCCGCCCCTCTAACCACTAGGCTACCTGCCTCTAACCACTAGGCTACCTGGCTCTAACCACTAAGCTACCTGCTCTAACCACTAGGCTACCTGCCGCCCCTCTAACCACTAGGCTACCTGCCGCCCCTCTAACCACTAGGCTACCTGCCGCCCCTCTAACCACTAGGCTACCTGCCGCCCCTCTAACCACTAGGCTACCTGCCGCCCCTCTAACCACTAGGCTACCTGCCGCCCCTCTAACCACTAGGCTACCTGCCGCCCCTCTAACCACTAGGTTAACTGCTCTAACCACTAGGCTACCTGCCTCTAACCACTAGGCTACCTGCTCTAACCACTAGGCTACCTGCCTCTAACCACTAGGCTACCTGCCTCTAACCACTAGGCTACCTGCCTCTAACCACTAGGCTACCTGCCTCTAACCACTAGGCTACCTGCCTCTAACCACTAGGCTACACTAGGCTACCTGCCTCTAACCACTAGGCTACCTGCCTCTAACCACTAGGCTACCTGCTCTAACCACTAGGCTACCTGCTCTAACCACTAGGCTACCTGCCTCTAACCACTAGGCTACCTGCCTCTAACCACTAGGCTACCTGCTCTAAGCACTAGGCTACCTGTCTCTAACCACTAGGCTACCTGCCTCTAACCACTAGGCTACCTGCCTCTAACCACTAGGCTACCTGCCTCTAACCACTAGGCTACACTAGGCTACCTGCCTCTAACCACTAGGCTACACTAGGCTACCTGCTCTAACCACTAGGCTACCTGCCTCTAACCACTAGGCTACCTGGCTCTAACCACTAAGCTACCTGCTCTAACCACTAGGCTACCTGCCGCCCCTCTAACCACTAGGCTACCTGCCGCCCCTCTAACCACTAGGCTACCTGCCGCCCCTCTAACCACTAGGCTACCTGCCGCCCCTCTAACCACTAGGCTACCTGCCGCCCCTCTAACCACTAGGCTACCTGCCGCCCCTCTAACCACTAGGCTACCTGCCGCCCCTCTAACCACTAGGTTAACTGCTCTAACCACTAGGCTACCTGCCTCTAACCACTAGGCTACCTGCCTCTAACCACTAGGCTACCTGCCTCTAACCACTAGGCTACCTGCCTCTAACCACTAGGCTACCTGCCTCTAACCACTAGGCTACCTGCCTCTAACCACTAGGCTACCTGCCTCTAACCACTAGGCTACCTGCCTCTAACCACTAGGCTACCTGCTTCTAACCACTAGGCTACCTGCCTCTAACCACTAGGCTACCTGGCTCTAACCACTAGGCTACACTAGGCTACCTGCCTCTAACCACTAGGCTACACTAGGCTACCTGCTCTAACCACTAGGCTACCTGCCTCTAACCACTAGGCTACCTGCCTCTAACCACTAGGCTACCTGCCTCTAACCACTAGGCTACCTGCCTCTAACCACTAGGCTACCTGCTCTAACCACTAGGCTACCTGCCTCTAACCACTAGGCTACCTGCCTCTAACCACTAGGCTACCTGCCTCTAACCACTAGGCTACCTGCCTCTAACCACTAGGCTACCTGTCTCTAACCACTAGGCTACCTGTCTCTAACCACTAGGCTACCTGCCTCTAACCACTAGGCTACCTGCCTCTAACCACTAGGCTACCTGCCTCTAACCACTAGGCTACCTGCCTCTAACCACTAGGCTACCTGCCTCTAACCACTAGGCTACCTGCCTCTAACCACTAGGCTACCTGTCTCTAACCACTAGGCTACCTGCCACCCCATCTATCTGCAATATTAAATCTGATCTCCCCCCCCCTAAAAAGTGTGTGAGAGGAACACTTGTTTTGTAGAAGCGCAGTACCATGTTCATGTGTTTTCCTTTCATTATCAGGACCACAATGTCCTCACAAGTCTCCAGACTGTCTTCACAAGGTCGGGAAAAGGGCTGGGGACCAGAGAGAGAGAGAGGAGGGCTGGGGACCAGAGAGAGAGAGAGGAGGGCTGGGGACCAGAGAGAGAGAGAGGAGGGCTGGGGACCAGAGAGAGAGAGGAGGGCTGGGGACCAGAGAGAGAGAGAGGAGGGCTGGGGACCAGAGAGAGAGAGGAGGGCTGGGGACCAGAGAGAGAGAGGAGGGCTGGGGACCAGAGAGAGAGAGGAGGGCTGGGGACCAGAGAGAGAGAGGAGGGCTGGGGACCAGAGAGAGAGAGGAGGGCTGGGGACCAGAGAGAGAGAGGAGGGCTGGGGACCAGAGAGAGAGAGGAGGGCTGGGGACCAGAGAGAGAGAGAGGAGGGCTGGGGAAAACAACATTTATGCTTCAATATGAGAGAGGGCAAAACTTGCCTTATAGAAACGCCGTAGGAGATGCAGACTCTCTTCTCTGGCTCCCTGTAACACACAGAATACACATCACACCTACTGAACAACACAGACCAGAGAGCTAACATACAGGTAACACATCACACCTCCTGAACAACACAGACCAGAGAGTTAACATACAGGTAACACATCACACCTCCTGAACAACACAGACCAGAGAGCTAACATACAGGTAACACAGAATACACATCACACCTCCTGAACAACACAGACCAGAGAGCTAACATACAGGTAACTGCCAGAATAAAGGAAACACCAACATAGTGTCTTAATAAGGCATTGGGCCACCAGGTAACTGCCGGAATAAAGGAAACACCAACATAGTGTCTTAATAAGGCATTGGGCCACCAGGTAACTGCCGGAATAAAGGAAACACCAACATAGTGTCTTAATAAGGCATTGGGCCACCAGGTAACTGCCGGAATAAAGGAAACACCAACATAGTGTCTTAATAAGGGGTTGGGCCACCAGGTAACTACCAGAATAAAGGAAACACCAACATAGTGTCTTAATAAGGCATTGGGCCACCATTCAATAACCATGAATGTTAATTGCTTAATTACAACCTCACCTGCTTTCAATAGACTTTGTAGCCACCATTTACTCAGGTGTTTCCATTATTTTGTCAGTTACCTGAATCTCAGTAGTAACAGAGCCCCGCCCCCCTGATGTTTTTCCATTGGTTAAATACTAGTAATAATGAGCCAGAGACATTAGACGTCATCAGAGTGGAAGCAGGAAGCAGGAAGCATGAGTGATGCTCTGGAACACTCTATATCTCAGTAGTAACAGGAAGCAGGAAGCATGAGTGGTGCTCTGGAACACTCTATATCTCAGTAGGAACAGAGCAGGAAGCAGGAAGCATGAGTGTGATGCTATATCTAGGAACAGAGGAACAGGAAGCATAGTACGCTCTCTCAGTAGGAACAGAGCAGGAAGCAGGAAGCATGAGTGACGCTCTGGAACACTATATCTCAGTAGGAACAGGAAGCAGGAAGCATGAGTGATGCTCTGGAACACTCTATATCTCAGTAGGAACAGAGCAGGGAGCAGGAAGCATGAGTGATGCTCTGGAACACTCTATATCTCAGTAGGAACAGAGCAGGAAGCATGAGTGATGCTCTGGAACACTATATATCTCAGTAGGAACAGGAAGCAGGAAGCATGAGTGATGCTCTGGAACACTATATCTCAGTAGTAACAGAGCAGGAAGCATGAGTGATGCTCTGGAACACTCTATATCTCAGTAGGAACAGAGCAGGAAGCAGGAAGCATGAGTGATGCTCTGGAACACTCTATATCTCAGGTGATAGATGAGCAAGCCCTTGGATGTTGTTATTCAGAGGTTGCTAATTCCGATTAAAACAAGCAGCTTATTTTGAGAACAGAACCAGAGATTCCATTGTGATGCAAGAAAGGAAAACACTGGAATGAAATTACTCAATTAACAAGAAGAAGAAGAAGAGGAGGAGGAATAAGTGGAGGAGGGGGGAAGGGTGAGTGATACAAAGAAAACATGTTATACAGAGAGAGAGAGAGAGAGAGGAGGGCTGGGGACCAGAGAGAGAGAGAGGAGGGCTGGGGACCAGAGAGAGAGAGAGGAGGGCTGGGGACCAGAGAGAGAGAGAGGAGGGCTGGGGACCAGAGAGAGAGAGAGGAGGGCTGGGGACCAGAGAGAGAGAGAGGAGGGCTGGGGACCAGAGAGAGAGAGAGAGGAGGGCTGGGGACCAGAGAGAGAGAGAGGAGGGCTGGGGACCAGAGAGAGAGAGAGGAGGGCTGGGGACCAGAGAGAGAGAGAGGAGGGCTGGGGACCAGAGAGAGAGAGAGGAGGGCTGGGGACCAGAGAGAGAGAGGAGGGCTGGGGACCAGAGAGAGGGCTGGGGAGAGAGAGGAGGGCTGGGGACCAGAGAGAGAGAGGAGGGCTGGGGACCAGAGAGAGAGAGAGAGGGCTGGGGACCAGAGAGAGAGAGAGGACTGGGGACCAGAGAGAGAGGAGGGCTGGGGACCAGAGAGAGAGAGAGGGCTGGGGACCAGAGAGAGAGAGAGAGGGCTGGGGACCAGAGAGAGAGGAGGGCTGGGGAGAGAGGAGGGCTGGGGACCAGAGAGAGAGAGGAGGGCTGGGGACCAGAGAGAGAGAGGAGGGCTGGGGACCAGAGAGAGAGAGAGGGCTGGGGACCAGAGAGAGAGGAGGGCTGGGGACCAGAGAGAGAGAGGAGGGCTGGGGACCAGAGAGAGAGAGGAGGGCTGGGGACCAGAGAGAGAGGAGGGCTGGGGACCAGAGAGAGAGAGGAGGGCTGGGGACCAGACCAGAGAGAGAGAGGAGGGCTGGGGACCAGAGAGGCTGGGGACCAGAGAGAGGAGGGCTGGGGACCAGAGAGAGAGAGGAGGGCTGGGGACCAGAGAGAGAGAGGAGGGCTGGGGACCAGAGAGAGAGAGGAGGGCTGGGGACCAGAGAGAGAGAGAGGAGGGCTGGGGACCAGAGAGAGAGAGAGGAGGGCTGGGGACCAGAGAGGAGGGCTGGGGACCAGAGAGAGAGGAGGGCTGGGGACCAGAGAGAGAGGGCTGGGGAGAGAGAGAGGGCTGGGGACCAGAGAGAGAGAGGAGGGCTGGGGACCAGAGAGAGAGAGGAGGGCTGGGGACCAGAGAGAGAGAGAGAGAGGAGGGCTGGGGACCAGAGAGAGAGAGGAGGGCTGGGGACAGAGAGAGAGAGAGAGGAGGGCTGAGGGAGGGCCAGAGAGAGAGAGGAGGGCTGGGGACCAGAGAGAGAGAGGAGGGCTGGGGACCAGAGAGAGAGAGAGGAGGGCTGGGGACCAGAGAGAGAGAGAGGAGGGCTGGGGACCAGAGAGAGAGAGGACTGGGGACCAGAGAGAGAGGAGGGCTGGGGACCAGAGAGAGAGAGAGAGGAGGGCTGGGGACCAGAGAGAGAGAGAGGAGGGCTGGGGACCAGAGAGAGAGAGAGGAGGGCTGGGGACCAGAGAGAGAGAGAGAGAGAGGAGGGCTGGGGACCAGAGAGAGAGAGGAGGGCTGGGGACCAGAGAGAGAGAGGAGGGCTGGGGACCAGAGAGAGAGAGGAGGGCTGGGGACCAGAGAGAGAGAGGAGGGCTGGGGACCAGAGAGAGAGAGAGGAGGGCTGGGGACCAGAGAGAGAGAGAGGAGGGCTGGGGACCAGAGAGAGAGAGAGGAGGGCTGGGGACCAGAGAGAGAGAGAGAGGAGGGCTGGGGACCAGAGAGAGAGAGAGGAGGGCTGGGGACCAGAGAGAGAGAGAGGAGGGCTGGGGACCAGAGAGAGAGAGAGGAGGGCTGGGGACCAGAGAGAGAGAGGAGGGCTGGGGACCAGAGAGAGAGAGAGGAGGACTGGGGACCAGAGAGAGAGAGAGGAGGACTGGGGACCAGAGAGAGAGAGAGAGAGAGGAGGGCTGGGGACCAGAGAGAGAGAGAGGAGGGCTGGGGACCAGAGAGAGAGAGAGAGAGGGCTGGGGACCAGAGAGAGAGAGAGAGGAGGGCTGGGGACCAGAGAGAGGAGAGGAGGGCTGGGGACCAGAGAGAGAGAGAGGAGGGCTGGGGACCAGAGAGAGAGAGAGGAGGGCTGGGGACCAGAGAGAGAGAGGAGGGCTGGGGACCAGAGAGAGAGAGAGGAGGGCTGGGGACCAGAGAGAGAGAGAGGAGGGCTGGGGACCAGAGAGAGAGAGAGGAGGGCTGGGGACCAGAGAGAGAGAGAGGAGGGCTGGGGACCAGAGAGAGAGAGAGAGGAGGGCTGGGGACCAGAGAGAGAGAGAGGAGGGCTGGGGACCAGAGAGAGAGAGAGGAGGGCTGGGGACCAGAGAGAGAGAGGAGGGCTGGGGACCAGAGAGAGAGAGGAGGGCTGGGGACCAGAGAGAGAGAGGAGGGCTGGGGACCAGAGAGAGAGAGAGGAGGGCTGGGGACCAGAGAGAGAGAGGAGGGCTGGGGACCAGAGAGAGAGAGAGGAGGGCTGGGGACCAGAGAGAGAGAGAGGAGGGCTGGGGACCAGAGAGAGAGAGAGGAGGGCTGGGGACCAGAGAGAGAGAGAGAGAGAGGAGGGCTGGGGACCAGAGAGAGAGAGAGGAGGGCTGGGGACCAGAGAGAGAGAGAGAGGAGGGCTGGGGACCAGAGAGAGAGAGAGAGGAGGGCTGGGGACCAGAGAGAGAGAGGAGGGCTGGGGACCAGAGAGAGAGAGGAGGGCTGGGGACCAGAGAGAGAGAGAGGAGGGCTGGGGACCAGAGAGAGAGAGGAGGGCTGGGGACCAGAGAGAGAGAGGAGGGCTGGGGACCAGAGAGAGAGAGGAGGGCTGGGGACAGAGAGAGAGAGAGAGAGAGGAGGGCTGGGGACCAGAGAGAGAGAGGAGGGCTGGGGACCAGAGAGAGAGAGGAGGGCTGGGGACCAGAGAGGGCTGGGGAGAGAGAGGAGGGCTGGGGACCAGAGAGAGAGAGGAGGGCTGGGGACCAGAGAGAGAGGAGGGCTGGGGACCAGAGAGAGAGAGGAGGGCTGGGGACCAGAGAGAGAGAGAGGAGGGCTGGGGACCAGAGAGAGAGAGGGCTGGGGACCAGAGAGGAGGGCTGGGGACCAGAGAGAGAGGAGGGCTGGGGACCAGAGAGAGAGAGGAGGGCTGGGGACCAGAGAGAGAGGAGGGCTGGGGACCAGAGGACTGGGGACCAGAGAGAGAGGAGGGCTGGGGACCAGAGAGAGAGGAGGACTGGGGACCAGAGAGAGAGGAGGACTGGGGACCAGAGAGAGAGGAGGGCTGGGGACCAGAGAGAGGAGGGCTGGGGACCAGAGAGAGAGGAGGGCTGGGGACCAGAGAGAGAGAGGAGGGCTGGGGACCAGAGAGAGAGAGGAGGGCTGGGGACCAGAGAGAGAGGAGGGCTGGGGACCAGAGAGAGAGGAGGGCTGGGGACCAGAGAGAGAGAGGAGGACTGGGGACCAGAGAGAGAGAGGAGGACTGGGGACCAGAGAGAGAGAGGAGGACTGGGGACCAGAGAGAGAGAGGAGGGCTGGGGACCAGAGAGAGAGGAGGGCTGGGGACCAGAGAGAGAGAGGAGGACTGGGGACCAGAGAGAGAGAGGAGGGCTGGGGACCAGAGAGAGAGAGGAGGACTGGGGACCAGAGAGAGAGGAGGGCTGGGGACCAGAGAGAGAGAGGAGGGCTGGGGACCAGAGAGAGAGGAGGGCTGGGGACCAGAGAGAGAGAGGAGGGCTGGGGACCAGAGAGAGAGGAGGGCTGGGGACCAGAGAGAGAGGAGGGCTGGGGACCAGAGAGAGAGAGGAGGGCTGGGGACCAGAGAGAGAGGAGGGCTGGGGACAGGAGAGAGAGAGGAGGGCTGGGGACCAGAGAGAGAGAGGAGGGCTGGGGACCAGAGAGAGAGGAGGGCTGGGGACAGGAGAGAGAGAGGAGGGCTGGGTGTCAGGACCAAAGGGGGGAGGGACTCACCTCAAGACAGGCCAGGTGTACGTCCTTGATGATACAGTGAGCAGGAGAGGAGGAGGAGGAGGAGAGGACGGACCGTTTCAACAGCAGACAGCTCAGCTCCAGAGTAGCCAGACGTACCTTACCATCTACACACACACACACGTTAGGTGGTTTGTGGGTGCGTGCGGTCATTTGTGTGTGTGTGTGATATTGTGTGTGTGTGTGTGTGTGTGTGTTACCTGGTTGTGCGGCCACGTTCATCACTCGTATGAGTCTCTCCACCAATACCTGGCTGTAACAGTTCCTCTCCTGGTCTGGGACCGGTAACTGTGTGTGTGTGTGTGTGTGTGTGTGTGATAATGTGTGTGTGTGTGTGTGTGTGTTACCTGGTTGTGCGGCCACGTTCATCACTCGTATGAGTCTCTCCACCAACACCTGGCTGTAACAGCTCCTCTCCTGGTCTGGGACCGGTAACTGCAGCCTCTCCAACAATTCACGGTTGATACCTGAACAAACACTCATTTAGAACGAGTTACCTATCGGTTAACGGAACATCTCTACAGAACATCATGGTCCACTAGTCTGTTATCTGAACATCTCTACAGAACATCATGATCCACTAGTCTGTTAACAGAACATCTCTACAGAACATCATGGTCCACTAGTCTGTTAACGGAACATCTCTACAGAACATCATGGTCCACTAGTCTGTTATCTGAACATCTCTACAGAACATCATGGTCCACTAGTCTGTTATCTGAACATCTCTACAGAACATCATGGTCCACTAGTCTGTTTCAACAGCAACATCTCTACAGAACATCATGGTCCACTAGTCTGTTAACGGAACATCTCTACAGAACATCATGGTCCACTAGTCTGTTATCTGAACATCTCTACAGAACATCATGGTCCACTAGTCTGTTATCTGAACATCTCTACAGAACATCATGGTCCACTAGTCTGTTATCTGAACATCTCTACAGAACATCATGGTCCGCTAGTCTGTTATCTGAACATCTCTACAGAACATCATGGTCCGCTAGTCTGTTATCTGAACATCTCTACAGAACATCATGGTCCACTAGTCTGTTAACAGAACATCTCTACAGAACATCATGGTCCACTAGTCTGTTAACGGAACATCTCTACAGAACATCATGGTCCACTAGTCTGTTATCTGAACATCTCTACAGAACATCATGATCCACTAGTCTGTCCACCAACATCCTGGCAGAACATCTGGTCCACTAGTCTGTTAACGGAACATCTCTACAGAACATCATGGTCCACTAGTCTGTTATCTGAACATCATGGTCCACTAGTCTGTTATCTGAACATCTCTACAGAACATCATGGTCCACTAGTCTGTTATCTGAACATCTCTACAGAACATCATGGTCCACTAGTCTGTTATCTGAACATCTCTACAGAACATCATGGTCCACTAGTCTGTTAACGGAACATCTCTACAGAACATCATGGTCTAGTCTGTTATCCTGGAACATCTCTACAGAACATCATGGTCCACTAGTCTGTTATCTGAACATCTCTACAGAACATCATGGTCCACTAGTCTGTTATCTGAACATCTCTACAGAACATCATGGTCCACTAGTCTGTTATCTGAACATCTCTACAGAACATCATGGTCCGCTAGTCTGTTATCTGAACATCTCTACAGAACATCATGGTCCACTAGTCTGTTATCTGAACATCTCTACAGAACATCATGGTCCACTAGTCTGTTAAGAACATCATGATCCACTAGTCTGTTAACGGAACATCTCTACAGAACATCATGATCCACTAGTCTTTTATCTGAACATCTCTACAGAACATCATGATCCACTAGTCTGTTTACGGAACATCTCTACAGAACATCATGATCCACTAGTCTTTTATCTGAACATCTCTACAGAACATCATGATCCACTAGTCTGTTAACGGAACATCATGGTCCACTAGTCTGTTAACGGAACATCTCTACAGAACATCATGATCCACTAGTCTGTTAACGGAACATCTCTACAGAACATCATGATCCACTAGTCTGTTAACGGAACATCTCTACAGAACATCATGATCCACTAGTCTGTTATCTGAACATCTCTACAGAACATCATGATCCACTAGTCTGTTATCTGAACATCTCTACAGAACATCATGATCCACTAGTCTGTTAACAGAACATCTCTACAGAACATCATGGTCCACTAGTCTGTTATCTGAACATCATGATCCACTAGTCTGTTATCTGAACATCTCTACAGAACATCATGATCCGCTAACCTACCATAGCTAAACTACCGGAGCTAACCTACAGGAGCCAGCCTACAGGAGCCAGCCTACCGGAGCGAACCTAGCGGAGCTAACCAACCATAGCTAATCTACCGGAGCGAACCTACAGGAGCTAAACTCCCATAGCTAGCCGACCGGAGCTAACCTACCGGAGCTAACCTACAGGTGCTAACCTACCATAGCTAGCCTACGGGAGCTAGCCTACTGGAAAAAATCTACCGGAGCTATACTACCGGAGCTAGCCTTCCGGAGCTAGCCTACCGGAGGTAATTACCGGAGCTAACCTACAGGACCTAATCTACCGGAGCTAACCTACCAGAGCAAACCTACCAGAGCTAACCTACAGGAGCTAACCTACCGGAGCTAACCTACCGGAGCTAACCTACCAGAGCTAACCTACCAGAGCTAACCTACAGGAGCTAACCTACAGGAGCTAACCTACCGGAGCTAACCTACCGGAGCTAACCTACCAGAGCTAACCTACCAGAGCTAACCTACCAGAGCTAACCTACCGGAGCTAACCTACCGGAGCTAACCTACCGGAGCTAGCCTACAGGAGCTAACCTACCAGAGCTAACCTACCGGAGCTAGCCTACAGGAGCTAACCTACCAGAGCTAACCTACCAGAGCTAACCTACCAGAGCTAACCTACCGGAGCTAACCTACCGGAGCTAACCTACAGGAGCTAACCTACCGGAGCTAACCTACCGGAGCTAACCTACAGGAGCTAACCTAACAGAGCTAACCTACCGGAGCTAACCTACCGGAGCTAACCTACCGGAGCTAACCTACAGGAGCTAACCTACCGGAGCTAACCTACCGGAGCTAACCTACCGGAGCTAACCTACCAGAGCTAACCTACCGGAGCTAACCTACCGGAGCTAACCTACCGGAGCTAACCTACCGGAGCTAACCTACCAGAGCTAACCTACCAGAGCCAGAGCTAACCTACCGGAGCTAACCTACCAGAGCTAACCTACCGGAGCTAACCTACCAGAGCTAACCTACCAGAGCTAACCTACCAGAGCTAACCTACCAGAGCTAACCTACCGGAGCTAACCTACCAGAGCTAACCTACCAGAGCTAACCTACCAGAGCTAACCTACCAGAGCTAACCTACCGGAGCTAACCTACCAGAGCTAACCTACCAGAGCTAACCTACCAGAGCTAACCTACCAGAGCTAACCTACCGGAGCTAACCTACCAGAGCTAACCTACCAGAGCTAACCTACAGGAGCTAACCTACCAGAGCTAACCTACCGGAGCTAACCTACCAGAGCTAACCTACCAGAGCTAACCTACAGGAGCTAACCTACCAGAGCTAACCTACAGGAGCTAACCTACCGGAGCTAACCTACCAGAGCTAACCTAACAGAGCTAACCTACCAGAGCTAACCTACCAGAGCTAACTCATCTATTGTTGAACAGAACCGATGGTGTAGATGCTCCTCTCACCTTTGCTGTGGGACACAGCGTAGAGAAGACAGAGTACAAACAGAGCATGATAATCGTCTTCACTACAATCTAGAGCACTGTACACCATGTCTAGGAACGGTCTGGAGGAGAGAGAGACAGGGAGAGAGAGAGAGAGAGAGAGAGAGGGGGAGGGAGAGAGAGCGAGAGAGAGAGAGAGACAGAGAGAGAGAGAGAGAGAGAGAGAGAGAGAGAGAGAGAGACAGGCAGAGAGAGACATGGTGAGAGAGAGAGAGGAGAGGGACAGGAGAGAAAGAGGGAGAGAAACAGAGAAGGAGAGAGAGAGAGGGAGAGAGAGAGGGAGAGAGAGACAGGGAGAGAGAGAGAGAGACAGGGAGAGAGAGAGAGAGACAGGGAGAGAGAGAGAGAGAGAGACAGGGAGAGAGAGAGAGAGAGAGAGAGACAGAGAGACAGAGAGAGAGAGAGAGAGAGAGACAGGGAGAGAGAGAGGGAGAGAGAGAGAGAGAGACAGGGAGAGAGAGAGAGAGAGACAGGAGAGAGAGAGACAGAGAGAGACAGGGAGAGAGAGAGAGAGAGAGAGACAGGAGAGAGAGAGAGACAGGGAGAGAGAGAGAGAGACAGGGAGAGAGAGACAGGGAGAGAGAGAGACAGGGAGAGAGGGAGAGAGAGAGACAGGGAGAGAGAGAGAGAGAGACAGGGAGAGAGAGACAGGGAGAGAGAGAGAGAGAGAGAGAGAGAGAGAGAGAGAGAGAGACAGGGAGAGAGAGAGACAGGGAGAGAGAGACAGGGAGAGAGAGAGAGAGAGAGAGAGAGAGAGAGACAGAGAGAGAGAGAGAGAGAGAGAGAGAGAGAGAGAGACAGGGAGAGAGAGAGAGACAGGGGGAGAGAGACAGAGAGGGAGGGATAATTATTCACACAGAAAACCGACTTCCAAAGAAAACTAAATAGTGTATTTTGAGCAGGACAGAGATAGAAAATTTCCAAGCAAATGGAGTTGCGTCAATTGACAGTGATTGATGAGCAGTGCATTAGTTGATGATTCCTCTGAACCCACATACAGCAGGAGCTGCTTCCAGTGAAGACCAGTCAACCAAGAGATGTGAAACTGATTTGTCTTCCTCTTCCATTCGTATCTTATGACCATAAGAGAATGTATGGGCTTCAGTTGTGCACGGACACACACACACACACACACACACACACACACACAGAAAACGAGGCTGTCCTTGTTTGCAAATAGTTACATGTAAGACGTCATTAGGAATCTGAGCTTTGTACTTTCAAGAGTTAGGCCTTTCCACCCCGCTGCCTTTCAGAGTAGGGCCTACCTTTCCACCCCAGACAGAGTAGGGTCTACCTTTCCACCCCAGACAGAGTAGGGCCTACCTTTCCACCCCAGACAGAGTAGGGTCTACCTTTCCACCCCCCTACCTTTCCACCCCAGACAGAGTAGGGCCTACCTTTCCACCCCAGACAGAGTAGGGTCTACCTTTCCACCCCAGACAGAGTAGGGCCTACCTTTCCACCCCAGACAGAGTAGGGTCTACCTTTCCACCCCAGACAGAGTAGGTCTACCTTTCCACCCCAGACAGAGTAGGGTCTACCTTTCCACCCCCCTACCTTTCCATCCCAGACAGAGTAGGACCTACCTTTCCACCCCAGACAGAGTAGGTCTACCTTTCCACCCCCCTACCTTTCCATCCCAGACAGAGTAGGTCTACCTTTCCACCCCCCTACCTTTCCACCCCAGACAGAGTAGGTCTACCATTCCACCACCCTACCTTTCCACCCCAGACAGAGTAGGTCTACCTTTCCACCCCCTACCTTTCCACCCCAGACAGAGTAGGGCCTACCTTTCCACCCCAGACAGAGTAGGTCTACCTTTCCACCCCCTACCTTTCCACCCCAGACAGAGTAGGGCCTACCTTTCCACCCCAGACAGAGTAGGACCTACCTTTCCACCCCAGACAGAGTAGGTCTACCATTCCACCACCCTACCTTTCCACCCCAGACAGAGTAGGTCTACCTTTCCACCCCCCTACCTTTCCACCCCAGACAGAGTAGGGCCTACCTTTCCACCCCAGACAGAGTAGGTCTACCTTTCCACCCCCCTACCTTTCCACCCCAGACAGAGTAGGGCCTACCTTTCCACCCCAGACAGAGTAGGACCTACCTTTCCACCCCAGACAGAGTAGGTCTACCTTTCATTTACATTACATTTACATTTACATTTAAGTCATTTAGCAGACGCTCTTATCCAGAGTGACTTACAAATTGGTGCCTTCACCTTAAGACATCCAGTGGAACAGCCACTTTACAATAGTGCATCTAAATCTTTTAAGGGGGGGGGGTGAGAAGGATTACTTTATCCTATCCTAGGTATTCCTTAAAGAGGTGGGGTTTCAGGTGTCTCCGGAAGGTGGTGATTGACTCCGCTGTCCTGGCGTCGTGAGGGAGTTTGTTCCACCATTGGGGGGCCAGAGCAGCGAACAGTTTTGACTGGGCTGAGCGGGAACTGTACTTCCTCAGTGGTAGGGAGGCGAGCAGGCCAGAGGTGGATGAACGCAGTGCCCTTGTTTGGGTGTAGGGCCTGATCAGAGCCTGGAGGTACTGAGGTGCCGTTCCCCTCACAGCTCCGTAGGCAAGCACCATGGTCTTGTAGCGGATGCAAGCTTCAACTGGAAGCCAGTGAAGAGAGCGGAGGAGCGGGGTGACGTGAGAGAACTTGGGAAGGTTGAACACCAGACGGGCACCCCAGACAGAGTAGGACCTACCTTTCCACCCCCCTACCTTTCCACCCCAGACAGAGTAGGGCCTACCTTTCCACCCCAGACAGAGTAGGGCCTACCTTTCCACCCCAGACAGAGTAGGGCCTACCTTTCCACCCCAGACAGAGTAGGACCTACCTTTCCAACCCAGACAGAGTAGGACCTACCTTTCCACCCCAGACAGAGTAGGACCTACCTTTCCACCCCAGACAGAGTAGACCTACCTTTCCACCCCAGACAGAGTAGGACCTACCTTTCCACCCCCCTACCTTTCCAACCCAGACAGAGTAGGACCTACCTTTCCACCCCAGACAGAGTAGGACCTACCTTTCCACCCCAGACAGAGTAGGTCTACCTTTCCACCCCAGACAGAGTAGGACCTACCTTTCCACCCCAGACAGAGTAGGCCCTACCTTTCCACCCCATACAGACTAGGCCCTACCTTTCCACCCCAGACAGAGTAGGTCCTACCTTTCCACCCCAGACAGAGTAGGGCCTACCTTTCCACCCCAGACATAGTAGGACCTACCTTTCCACCCCAGACAGAGTAGACCTACCTTTCCACACCCCTACCTTTCCACCCCAGACAGAGTAGGACCTACCTTTCCACCCCAGACATAGTAGACCTACCTTTCCACCCCAGACATAGTAGACCTACCTTTCCACCCCAGACATAGTAGACCTACCTTTCCACCCCAGACAGAGTAGACCTACCTTTCCACCCCAGACATAGTAGACCTACCTTTCCACCCCAGACAGAGTAGGGCCTACCTTTCCACCTCAGACAGAGTAGGACCTACCTTTCCACCCCAGACAGAGTAGGACCTACCTTTCCACCCCAGACAGAGTAGGACCTACCTTTCCACCCCAGACAGAGTAGGACCTACCTTTCCACCCCAGACAGAGTAGGACCTACCTTTCCACCCCAGACAGAGTAGGACCTACCTTTCCACCCCCCTACCTTTCCACCCCAGACAGAGTAGGACCTACCTTTCCACCCCAGACAGAGTAGGACCTACCTTTCCAGCCCAGACAGAGTAGACCTACCTTTCCACCCCAGACAGAGTAGGTCTACCTTTCCACCCCAGACAGAGTAGACCTACCTTTCCACCCCAGACAGAGTAGACCTACCTTTCCACCCCAGACAGAGTAGGACCTACCTTTCCACCCCAGACAGAGTAGGACCTACCTTTCCACCCCAGACAGAGTAGACCTACCTTTCCAACCCAGACAGAGTAGACCTACCTTTCCACCCCCCTACCTATCCACCCCAGACAGAGTAGACCTACCTTTCCACCCCCCTACCTTTCCACCCCAGACAGAGTAGGACCTACCTTTCCACCCCCTACCTTTCCACCCCAGATATAGTAGGACCTACCTTTCCACCCCAGAAATAGTAGACCTACCTTTCCACCCCAGACATAGTAGACCTACCTTTCCACACCCCTACCTTTCAGAGTAGGGCCTACCTTTCCACCCCAGACAGAGTAGGTCTACCTTTCCACCCCAGACAGAGTAGGACCTATCTTTCCACCCCCCTACCTTTCCATCCCAGACAGAGTAGGTCTACCTTTCCACCCCCCTACCTTTCCACCCCAGACAGAGTAGGTCTACCTTTCCACCCCCCTACCTTTCCACCCCAGACAGAGTAGGTCTACCTTTCCACCCCACTACCTTTCCACCCCAGACATAGTATACCTACCTTTCCACCCCAGACAGAGTAGGGCCTACCTTTCCACCTCAGACAGAGTAGGACCTACCTTTCCACCCCAGACAGAGTAGGACCTACCTTTCCACCCCAGACAGAGTAGGACCTACCTTTCCACCCCAGACAGAGTAGGACCTACCTTTCCACCTCAGACAGAGTAGGACCTACCTTTCCACCCCAGACAGAGTAGGACCTACCTTTCCACCCCCCTACCTTTCCACCCCAGACAGAGAAGGACCTACCTTTCCACCCCAGACAGAGTAGGACCTACCTTTCCACCCCAGACAGAGTAGACCTACCTTTCCACCCCAGACAGAGTAGACCTACCTTTCCACCCCAGACAGAGTAGACCTACCTTTCCACCCCAGACAGAGTAGACCTACCTTTCCACCCCAGACAGAGTAGCACCTACCTTTCCACCCCAGACAGAGTAGGACCTACCTTTCCACCCCAGACAGAGTAGACCTACCTTTCCATCCCAGACAGAGTAGGACCTACCTTTCCACCCCAGACAGAGTAGACCTACCTTTCCACCCCCCTACCTATCCACCCCAGACAGAGTAGACCTACCTTTCCACCCCCCTACCTTTCCACCCCAGACAGAGTAGGACCTACCTTTCCACCCCCCTACCTTTCCACCCCAGATATAGTAGGACCTACCTTTCCACCCCAGAAATAGTAGACCTACCTTTCCACCCCAGACATAGTAGACCTACCTTTCCACACCCCTACCTTTCAGAGTAGGGCCTACCTTTCCACCCCAGACAGAGTAGGTCTACCTTTCCACCCCAGACAGAGTAGGACCTATTTTTCCACCCCCCTACCTTTCCACCCCAGACAGAGTAGGACCTACCTTTCCACCCCAGACAGAGTAGGACCTACCTTTCCACCCCCCTACCTTTCCATCCCAGACAGAGTAGGTCTACCTTTCCACCCCCCTACCTTTCCACCCCAGACAGAGTAGGTCTACCTTTCCACCCCACTACCTTTCCACCCCAGACAGAGTAGGTCTACCTTTCCACCCCAGACAGAGTAGGACCTACCTTTCCACCCCAGACAGAGTAGACCTACCTTTCCAACCCAGACAGAGTAGACCTACCTTTCCACCCCCCTACCTTTCCACCCCCTACCTTTCCACCCCAGACAGAGTAGGACCTACCTTTCCACCCCAGACAGAGTAGGACCTACCTTTCCAACCCAGACAGAGTAGGACCTACCTTTCCAACCCAGACAGAGTAGGACCTACCTTTCCACCCCAGACAGAGTAGGTCTACCTTTCCACCCCCCTACCTTTCCATCCCAGACAGAGTAGGTCTACCTTTCCACCCCCTACCTTTCCACCCCAGACAGAGTAGGTCTACCTTTCCACCCCCTACCTTTCCACCCCAGACAGAGTAGGTCTACCTTTCCACCCCCCCTACCTTTCCATCCCAGACAGAGTAGGACCTACCTTTCCACCCCCTACCTTTCCACCCCAGACAGAGTAGGTCTACCTTTCCACCCCCCCACTACCTTTCCATCCCAGACAGAGTAGGACCTACCTTTCCACCCCAGACAGAGTAGGACCTACCTTTCCACCCCAGACAGAGGAGGTCCTACCTTTCCACCCCCTACCTTTCCACCCCAGACAGAGTAGGTCTACCTTTCCACCCCAGACAGAGTAGGACCTACCTTTCCACCCCCTACCTTTCCACCCCTACCTTTCCACCCCCTACCTTTCCACCCCAGACAGAGTAGGACCTACCTTTCCACCCCAGACAGAGTAGGACCTACCTTTCCAACCCAGACAGAGTAGGACCTACCTTTCCAACCCAGACAGAGTAGGACCTACCTTTCCACCCCAGACAGAGTAGACCTACCTTTCCACCCCAGACAGAGTAGACCTACCTTTCCACCCCAGACAGAGTAGGACCTACCTTTCCATCCCCTACCTTTCCAACCCAGACAGAGTAGGACCTACCTTTCCACCCCAGACAGAGTAGGACCTACCTTTCCACCCCAGACAGAGTAGGTCTACCTTTCCAACCCAGACAGAGTAGGCCCTACCTTTCCACCCCCCTACCTTTCCACCCCAGACAGAGTAGGACCTACCTTTCCACCCCAGACAGAGTAGGCCCTACCTTTCCACCCCATACAGAGTAGGCTCTACCTTTCCACCCCAGACAGAGTAGGTCCTACCTTTCCACCCCAGACAGAGTAGGGCCTACCTTTCCACCCCAGACATAGTAGGACCTACCTTTCCACCCCAGAAATAGTAAACCTACCTTTCCACCCCAGACAGAGTAGGTCCTACCTTTCCACCACCCTACCTTTCCACCCCAGACAGAGTAGGTCTACCTTTCCACCCCAGACAGAGTAGGACCTACCTTTCCACCCCCCTACCTTTCCACCCCCCTACCTTTCCACCCCAGACAGAGTAGGACCTACCTTTCCACCCCAGACAGAGTAGGACCTACCTTTCCAACCCAGACAGAGTAGGACCTACCTTTCCAACCCAGACAGAGTAGGACCTACCTTTCCACCCCAGACAGAGTAGGACCTACCTTTCCACCCCAGACAGAGTAGACCTACCTTTCCACCCCAGACAGAGTAGGACCTACCTTTCCACCCCCTACCTTTCCAACCCAGACAGAGTAGGACCTACCTTTCCACCCCAGACAGAGTAGGACCTACCTTTCCACCCCAGACAGAGTAGGTCCTACCTTTCCACCCCCTACCTTTCCACCCCAGACAGAGTAGGACCTACCTTTCCACCCCAGACAGAGTAGGACCTACCTTTCCACCCCAGACAGAGTAGGTCTACCTTTCCACCCCCTACCTTTCCATCCCAGACAGAGTAGGTCTACCTTTCCACCCCTACCTTTCCACCCCAGACAGAGTAGGTCTACCTTTCCACCCCCTACCTTTCCACCCCAGACAGAGTAGGTCTACCTTTCCACCCCCTACCTTTCCATCCCAGACAGAGTAGGACCTACCTTTCCACCCCAGACAGAGTAGGACCTACCTTTCCACCCCAGACAGAGTAGGTCCTACCTTTCCACCCCCCTACCTTTCCACCCCAGACAGAGTAGGTCTACCTTTCCACCCCAGACAGAGTAGGACCTACCTTTCCACCCCCTACCTTTCCACCCCTACCTTTCCACCCCCCTACCTTTCCACCCCAGACAGAGTAGGACCTACCTTTCCACCCCAGACAGAGTAGGACCTACCTTTCCAACCCAGACAGAGTAGGACCTACCTTTCCAACCCAGACAGAGTAGGACCTACCTTTCCACCCCAGACAGAGTAGACCTACCTTTCCACCCCAGACAGAGTAGGACCTACCTTTCCACCCCAGACAGAGTAGGACCTACCTTTCCACCCCCTACCTTTCCAACCCAGACAGAGTAGGACCTACCTTTCCACCCCAGACAGAGTAGGACCTACCTTTCCACCCCAGACAGAGTAGGTCTACCTTTCCAACCCAGACAGAGTAGGCCCTACCTTTCCACCCCCCTACCTTTCCACCCCAGACAGAGTAGGACCTACCTTTCCACCCCAGACAGAGTAGGCCCTACCTTTCCACCCCATACAGAGTAGGCTCTACCTTTCCACCCCAGACAGAGTAGGCTCTACCTTTCCACCCCAGACAGAGTAGGGCCTACCTTTCCACCCCAGACATAGTAGGACCTACCTTTCCACCCCAGAAATAGTAAACCTACCTTTCCACCCCAGACAGAGTAGACCTACCTTTCCACACCCCTACCTTTCCACCCCAGACAGAGTAGGACCTACCTTTCCACCCCAGACATAGTAGACCTACCTTTCCACCCCAGACAGAGTAGACCTACCTTTCCACCCCAGACAGAGTAGGACCTACCTTTCCACCCCAGACAGAGTAGGACCTACCTTTCCACCCCAGACTAGGACCTACCTTTCCACCCCAGACAGAGTAGGCCTACCTTTCCACCCCAGACAGAGTAGGCCTACCTTTCCACCCCAGACAGAGTAGACCTACCTTTCCACCCCCTACCTTTCCACCCCAGACAGAGTAGGTCTACCTTTCCACCCCCCCATTTCCACCCCAGACAGAGTAGGGCCTACCTTTCCACGCCAGACAGAGTAGGACCTACCTTTCCACCCCCCTACCTTTCCACCCCAGACAGAGTAGGACCTACCTTTCCACCCCAGACAGAGTAGGACCTACCTTTCCACCCCAGACAGAGTACCTTTCCAACCTAGACAGAGTAGGACCTACCTTTCCACCCCAGACAGAGTAGGACCTACCTTTCCACCCCAGACAGAGTAGGACCTACCTTTCCACCCCAGACAGAGTAGGACCTACCTTTCCACCACCCTACCTTTCCACCCCAGACAGAGTAGGACCTACCTTTCCACCCCAGACAGAGTAGGACCTACCTTTCCACCCCCTACCTTTCCATCCCAGACAGAGTAGACCTACCTTTCCACCCCCCCTACCTTTCCACCCCAGACAGAGTAGGTCTACCTTTCCACCCCCTACCTTTCCACCCCAGACAGAGTAGGTCTACCTTTCCACCCCACTACCTTTCCATCCCAGACAGAGTAGGACCTACCTTTCCACCCCAGACAGAGTAGGACCTACCTTTCCACCCCAGACAGAGTAGGTCCTACCTTTCCACCCCCCTACCTTTCCACCCCAGACAGAGTAGGTCTACCTTTCCACCCCAGACAGAGTAGGACCTACCTTTCCACCCCCCTACCTTTCCACCCCCTACCTTTCCACCCCCCTACCTTTCCACCCCAGACAGAGTAGGACCTACCTTTCCACCCCAGACAGAGTAGGACCTACCTTTCCAACCCAGACAGAGTAGGACCTACCTTTCCAACCCAGACAGAGTAGGACCTACCTTTCCAACCCAGACAGAGTAGGACCTACCTTTCCACCCCAGACAGACAGAGTAGACCTACCTTTCCACCCCAGACAGAGTAGACCTACCTTTCCACCCCAGACAGAGTAGGACCTACCTTTCCACCCCTACCTTTCCAACCCAGACAGAGTAGGACCTACCTTTCCACCCCAGACAGAGTAGGACCTACCTTTCCACCCCAGACAGAGTAGGTCTACCTTTCCAACCCAGACAGAGTAGGCCCTACCTTTCCACCCCCTACCTTTCCACCCCAGACAGAGTAGGACCTACCTTTCCACCCCAGACAGAGTAGGCCCTACCTTTCCACCCCATACAGAGTAGGCTCTACCTTTCCACCCCAGACAGAGTAGGTCCTACCTTTCCACCCCAGACAGAGTAGGGCCTACCTTTCCACCCCAGACATAGTAGGACCTACCTTTCCACCCCAGAAATAGTAAACCTACCTTTCCACCCCAGACAGAGTAGACCTACCTTTCCACACTCCTACCTTTCCACCCCAGACAGAGTAGGGCCTACCTTTCCACCCCAGACAGAGTAGGACCTACCTTTCCACCCCAGACAGAGTAGGCCTACCTTTCCACCCCCCCTACCTTTCCACCCCAGACAGAGTAGGTCTACCTTTCCACCCCCCTACCTTTCCACCCCAGACAGAGTAGGGCCTACCTTTCCACGCCAGACAGAGTAGGACCTACCTTTCCACCCCCCTACCTTTCCACCCCAGACAGAGTAGGACCTAACTTTCCACCCCAGACAGAGTAGGACCTACCTTTCCACCCGAGACAGAGTAGACCTACCTTTCCACCCCAGACAGAGTAGACCTACCTTTCCAACCCAGACAGAGTAGACCTACCTTTCCACCCCAGACAGAGTAGACCTACCTTTCCACCCCAGACAGAGTAGGACCTACCTTTCCACCCCAGACAGAGTAGGACCTACCTTTCCACCCCAGACAGAGTAGACCTACCTTTCCACCCCAGACAGAGTAGACCTACCTTTCCAACCCAGACAGAGTAGACCTACCTTTCCACCCCAGACAGAGTCCACCCCAGACAGAGTAGGACCTACCTTTCCACCCCAGACAGAGTAGGACCTACCTTTCCACCCCAGACAGAGTAGACCTACCTTTCCACCCCAGACAGAGTAGACCTACCTTTCCACCCCAGACAGAGTAGGACCTACCTTTCCACCCCAGACAGAGTAGGACCTACCTTTCCACCCCAGACAGAGTAGGACCTACCTTTCCACCTCAGACAGAGTAGGACCTACCTTTCCACCCCAGACAGAGTAGACCTACCTTTCCACCCCCCTACCTTTCCACCCCAGACAGAGTAGGACCCTACCTTTCCACCCCCAGACCTTTCCACCCCAGACAGGACCTACCTTTCCACCCCAGACAGAGTAGACCTACCTTTCCACCCCAGACAGAGTAGACCTACCTTTCCACCCCAGACAGAGTAGACCTACCTTTCCACCCCAGACAGAGTAGACCTACCTTTCCATCCCAGACAGAGTAGGACCTACCTTTCCACCCCAGACAGAGTAGACCTACCTTTCCACCCCCTACCTATCCACCCCAGACAGAGACCTAGACCTACCTTTCCACCCCCTACCTTTCCACCCCAGACAGAGTAGGACCTACCTTTCCACCCCTACCTTTCCACCTTTCCACCCAGACATAGTAGGACCTACCTTTCCACCCCAGACAGAGAAACCTTTCCACCCCAGACAGAGTAGGTAGACCTACCTTTCCACCCCAGACATAGTAGACCTACCTTTCCACACCCCTACCTTTCCACCCCAGACAGAGTAGGGCCTACCTTTCCACCCCAGACAGAGTAGACCTACCTTTCCACCCCTAGACAGACAGAGTAGGACCTACCTACCTTTCCACCCCAGACCCTACCTTTCCACCCCAGACAGAGTAAGACCTACCTTTCCACCCCAGACAGAGTAGGACCTACCTTTCCACCCCAGACAGAGTAGGTCTACCTTTCCACCCCCTACCTTTCCATCCCAGACAGAGTAGGACCTACCTTTCCACCAGACCCTACCTTTCCACCCCAGACAGAGTAGGTCTACCTTTCCACCCCCTACCTTTCCACCCCAGACAGAGTAGGTCTACCTTTCCACCCCCACCTTTCCATCCCAGACAGAGTAGGACCTACCTTTTTAGGACCACCTTTCCACCCCAGACAGAGTAGGTCCTACCTTTCCACCCCCTACCTTTCCACCCCAGACAGAGTAGGTTCCACCTTTCCACCCCAGACAGAGTAGGACCTACCTTTCCACCCCCTACCTTTCCACCCCAGACAGAGTAGGACCTACCTTTCCACCCCAGACAGAGTAGGACCTACCTTTCCACCCCTACCTTTCCACCCCCAGAGTAGGACCCCCTACCTTTCCACCCCAGACAGAGTAGGACCTACCTTTCCACCCCAGACAGAGTAGGACCTACCTTTCCAACCCAGACAGAGTAGGACCTACCTTTCCAACCCAGACAGAGTAGGACCTACCTTT
>NW_027040106.1:146055-157825 GCF_034236695.1 Oncorhynchus nerka
CACACACACTGAGACACACACACACACACTGAGACACGCACACACACACACACACTGAGACACACACACACACACACACACTGAGACACACACACACTGAGACACACACACACACACACTGAGACACACACACACACACACACACACACACACTGACACACACACTGAGACACACACACACACACACACTGAGACACACACACTGAGACACACACACACACACACACACACTGAGACACACACACACACACTGAGACACACACACACACACACTGAGACACACACACACACACACACACACTGAGACACACACACACACTGAGACACACACACACACACACTGAGACACACACACACACACACTGAGACACACACACACACACACTGAGACACGCACACACACACACTGAGACACACACTGAGACACACACACACACACACTGAGACACGCACACACACACACACAGAGACTGAGACACGCACACACACAAACACTGAGACACGCACACACACACACACAAACACTGAGACACGCACACACACACACACACACACTGAGACACATACACTGAGACACGCACACACACACACACACTGAGACACACACACTGAGACACGCACACACACACACACTGAGACACGCACACACACACACACACTGAGACACGCACACACACTGAGACACACACACACACACTGAGACACACCTACTGACCTGGGGAGGGATGTTCTATACCTACTGACCTGGGGAGGGATGTTCTGTACCACCTACTGACCGGTGGAGGGATGTTCTGTACCTACTGACCTGGGGAGGGATGTTCTGTACCTACTGACCTGGGGAGGGATGTTCTGTACCACCTACTGACCTGGGGAGGGATGTTCTGTACCTACTGACCTGGGGAGGGATGTTCTGTACCACCTACTGACCTGGGAGGGATGTTCTGTACACACCACCTACTGACGGTGGAAGGGGATGTTCTGAGACCACCTACTGACCGGTGGAGGGGATGTTCTGTACCTACTGACCTGGGAGGGATGTTCTATACCTACTGACCTGGGAGGATTTTCTGTACCACCTACTGGCCTGGGGAGGGATGTTTCTGTACCTACTGACCTGGGGAGGGATGTTCTGTACCTACTGACCTGGGGAGGGATGTTCTGTACCACCTACTGAGCCTGGGGAGGATGTTCTGTACCACCTACTGACCTGTGGAGGGATGTTCTGTACACACCTGACCTGGGAGGGATGTTCTGTACCACCTACTGACCTGGGGAGGGATGTTCTGTACCACCTACTGACCTGGGGAGGGATGTTCTGTACCTACTGACCTGGGGAGGGATGTTCTGTACCACCTACTGACCTGGGGAGGGATGTTCTGTACCACCTACTGACCTGGGGAGGGATGTTCTGTACCACCTACTGACCTGGGGAGGGATGTTCTGTACCTACTGACCTGGGGAGGGATGTTCTGTACCTACTGACCTGGGGAGGAGATGTTCTGACCTGGGGAGGATGTTCCACCTACTGACCTGGGGAGGGATGTTCTGTACCACCTACTGACCTGGGGAGGGATGTTCTGTACCTACTGACCTGGGGAGGGATGTTCTGTACCACCTACTGACCTGGGGAGGGATGTTCTGTACCACCTACTGACCTGGGGAGGGATGTTCTGTACCTACTGACCTGGGGAGGGATGTTCTGTACCTACTGACCTGGGGAGGGATGTTCTGTACCTACTGACCTGGGGAGGGATGTTCTGTACCACCTACTGACCTGGGGAGGGATGTTCTGTGACCTGGGGAGGGATGTTTCTTTACCTACTGACCTGGGGAGGGATGTTCTGTACCACCACCTGGGAGGGACTGACCTGGGGAGGGATGTTCTGTACCACCTACTGACCTGGGGGAGGGATGTTCTGTACCACCTACTGACCTGGGGAGGGATGTTCTGTACCTACTGACCTGGGGAGGGATGTTCTGTACCACCTACTGACCTGGGGAGGGATGTTCTGTACCACCTACTGACCTGGGGAGGGATGTTTCTGTACCACCTACACCTACTGACCTGACCTGGGGAGGGATGTTCTGTACCTACTGACCTGGGGAGGGATGTTCTGTACCTACTGACCTGGGGAGGGATGTTCTGTACCACCTACTGACCTGGGGAGGGATGTTCTGTACCACCTACTGACCTGGGGAGGGATGTTCTGTACCTACTGACCTGGGGAGGGATGTTCTGTACCACCTACTGACCTGGGGAGGGATGTTCTGTACCTACTGACCTGGGGAGGGATGTTCTGTACCTACTGACCTGGGGAGGGATGTTCTGTACCACCTACTGACCTGGGGAGGGATGTTCTGTACCTACTGACCTGGGCAGGGATGTTCTGTACCACCTACTGACCTGGGGAGGGATGTTCTGTACCACCTACTGACCTGGGGTGGGATGTTCTGTACCTACTGACCTGGGGAGGGATGTTCTGTTCTGTACCACCTACTGACCTGGGGAGGGATGTTCTGTACCACCTACTGACCTGGGGAGGGATGTTCTGTACCACCTACTGACCTGGGAGGGATGTTCTGTACACCACCTACTGACCTACTGACCTACTGACCTGGGGAGGCCTGGGACCTGGGGAGGATGTTCTGTACCACCTACTGACCTGGGGAGGGATGTTCTGTACCTACTGACCTGTTCTGTTCCACCTACTGACCTGGGAGGGATGTTCTGTACCACCTACTGACCTGGGGAGGGATGTTCTGTTCCACCTACTGTCCTGGGGAGGGATGTTCTGGGAGGGATCTATACCTACTGACCTGGGGAGGGATGTTCTGTACCTACTGACCTGGGGAGGGATGTTCTGTACCTACTGACCTGGGGAGGGATGTTCTGTACCAAGTGAGACACACTGAACCAACCACTCTGTGTGTCGTATGTTGGTGACCGATGTGGTTCTCCCTCTACAGGCCATCCGTGTGTTCTTCATGCTGAGATCACTATCTCTTCAGCTGCAGGGAGAACCAGAGACGCAGCTTCCTCTCACTCGCTCTGAAGACCTCATCAAGACCGACGATGTTCTGGACCTAAGTAAGACTGTGTGTGTGTGTGTGTGTGTGTGTTCTGACTGACCATGCTCTTGACCTCATCAAGACTGACTGTGTTCTAGACCTCAAGACTGACCGTGTTCTAGACCTCAAGACTGACCGTGTTCTAGACCTCAAGACTGACCGTGTTCTACACCTCATCAAGACTGACCGTGTTCTACACCTCATCAAGACTGACCGTGTTCTACACCTCATCAAGACTGACCGGGTTCTAGACCTCGTCAAGACTGACCGTGTTCTAGACCTCGTCGAGACTGACCGTGTTCTAGACCTCATCGAGACCGACCGTGTTCTAGACCTCATCGAGACTGACCGTGTTCTACACCTCATCGAGACTGACCGTGTTCTAGACCTAATCAAGACTGACCGTGTTCTACACCTCATCAAGACTGACCGTGTTCTAGACCTCATGAAGACTGACCGGGTTCTAGACCTCATGAAGACTGACCTTGTTCTACACCTCATCGAGACTGACCATGTTCTACACCTCATCGAGACTGACCATGTTCTACACCTCATCGAGACTGACCATGTTCTAGACCTCATCGAGACTGACCATGTTCTAGACCTCATCAAGACTGACCATGTTCTAGACCTCATCAAGACTGACCATGTTCTACACCTTATCAAGACTGACCATGTTCTAGACCTCATTGAGACTGACCGTGTTCTACACCTCATCAAGACTGACCATGTTCTAGACCTCATTGAGACTGACCGGGTTCTACACCTCATCGAGACTGACCATGTTCTAGACCTCATCGAGACTGACCATGTTCTAGACCTCATCAAGACTGACCATGTTCTAGACCTCATCGAGACTGACCATGTTCTAGACCTCATCAAGACTGACCATGTTCTACACCTTATCAAGACTGACCATGTTCTAGACCTCATTGAGACTGACCGTGTTCTACACCTCATCAAGACTGACCATGTTCTAGACCTCATCGAGACTGACCGGTTCTGGACCTCATGAGACTGACCATGTTCTAGACCTCATCAAGACTGACCATGTTCTAGACCTCTCATTGAGACTGACCATGTTCTAGACCTCATTGAGACTGACCATGTTCTACACCTCATCAAGACTGACCATGTTCTAGATCTCAGTCTGTGAGTTCTGTTACAGTAATATTCTTGGAACAGACAGAAGGGGTTCAACCAGTGGAAACATCTGACTGACATGTTCTGGACCTCATCAAGAGGTGTGTGTGTGACCATGTTGTGACCTGAAATTAAATGACCATGTTCACAGACCTCGTCAAGACTGACCATGTTCTACACCTTATCAAGACTGACCATGTTCTAGACCTCATTGAGACTGACCGTGTTCTACACCTCATCAAGACTGACCATGTTCTAGATCTCAGTCTGTGTGAGTTTGTTACAGTAATATTCTTGGAACAGACAGAAGGTTCAGGCCCACAGTGGAAACATCTGGCTCCAGCTCTGATACACTTTTTAGAGCAGAGGTCTGTGTGTGTGGGTCTGATTTACACTCCTTTTAGAGACCAGGGAGGGGTTGATAAGTCTCTATTAAAGGGGGAGGATTGGGGGGGGTTGATTAAGTCTCTATCTGATAGAGACCTGGGGAGGGATGGTTGATTAAGTCTCTAGGGGAGACCTGGGGAGGGGTTGATTAAGTCTATCTAATAGAGACCTGGGGGGTTGATTAAGTCTCTATCTAATAGAGACCTGGGGGGTGGTTGATTAAGTCTCTATCTAATAGAGACCTGGGGGGGGATGGTTGATTAAGTCTCTATCTAATGAGACCTGGGGGGGGGGTTGATTAAGTCTCTATCTGATAGAGACCTGGGGGGGTGGTTGATTAAGTCTCTATCTAATAGAGACCTGGGGGGGGTTGATTAAGTCTCTATCTGATAGAGACCTGGGGGGGGGTGGTTGATTAAGTCTCTATCTGATAGAGACCTGGGGAGGGGGTTGATTAAGTCTCTATCTGATAGAGACCTGGAGGGTGGTTGATTAAGTCTCTATCTAATAGAGACCTGGGGGGGGTAGTTGATTAAGTCTCTATCTAATAGAGACCTGGGGGGTGGTTGATTAAGTCTCTATCTAATAGAGACCTGGGGGGGGGTTGATTAAGTCTCTATCTAATAGAGACCTGGGGTTGATTAAGTCTCTATCTAATAGAGATGGTTGATTAAGTCTCTATCTAATAGAGACCTGGGGGGAAGTTGATTAAGTCTCTATCTGATAGAGACCTGGGGGAGGGGGTTGATTAAGTCTCTATCTGATAGAGACCTGGGGGGGTTGATTAAGTCTCTATCTGATAGAGTCCTGGGGGATGGTTGATTAAGTCTCTATCTGATAGAGACCTGGGAGGGGGTTGATTAAGTCTCTATCTGATAGAGACCTGGGGGGATAGAGACCTGGGGGGGAGGGATGGTTGATTATAGAGACCTGGGGGGATGGGTGGGTTGATTAAGTCTCTATCTGATAGAGACCTGGTTGATTAAGTCTCTATCTAATAGAGACCTGGGGGAGGGGGGTGGTTGATTAAGTCTCTATCTGATAGAGACCTGGGGTTGATTAAGTCTCTATCTGATAGAGACCTGGGGGTGGACATCAAGTCTCATCTGATAGAGACCTGGGGTTGATAAGTCTCTATCTGATAGAGACCCGGGGAGTTGATTAAGTCTCTATCTGGATAGAGACCTGGGGGTATTGATTAAGTCTCTATCTGATAGAGACCTGGGGGTTGATTAACTCTATCTGATAGAGACCTGGGGGAGGGATGGTTGATTAAGTCTCTATCTGATAGAGACCTAGGGAGGGGGGAAGGATTAACTCTATCTGATAGAGACCTGGGGGAGGGATGGTTGGATTAAGTCTCTATCTGATAGAGACCTGGGGAGTGGTTAATTAAGTCTCTATCTAATAGAGACCTGGGGGTTGATTAAGTCTCTATCTGATAGAGACCTGGGGAGGGATGGTTGATTAAGTCTCTATCTGATAGAGTCCTGGGAGGGATGGTTGATTAAGTCTATCTAATAGAGACCTGGGGGTGGTTGATTAAGTCTCATCTAATAGAGACCTGGGGAGGGGGTGTGATTAAGTCTCTATCTGATAGAGTCCTGGGGGAGGGGGTTGATTAAGTCTCTATCTAATGAGACCTGGAGAGGTTGATTAAGTCTCTATCTAATAGAGACCTGGGGGAGGGGTTGATTAAAGTCTCTATCTAATAGAGACCTGAGAGAGTTGATTAAGTCTCTATCTAATAGAGACCTGGGGAGAGGGTTGATTAAGTCTCTATCTAATAGAGACACTAGGAGGGGTTGATTAAGTCTCTATCTAATAGAGACCTGGGGGAGGGGTTGATTAAGTCTCTATCTGATAGAGACCTGGGAGGGATGGTTGATTAAGAGGGGGTTGATTAGTCTCTATCTGATAGAGAACTGGGAGGAGGTTGATTAAGTCTATCTAATAGAGACCTGGGGGAGGGGGTGGTTGATTAAGTCTCTATCTGATAGAGACCTGGGAGGATGGTTGATTAAGGGGGGTTGATTAAGTCTCTATCTAATAGAGACCTGGAGGGGGAGTTTATTAAGTCTCTATCTAATAGAGACCTGGAGGAGGTGGTTGATTAAGTCTCTATCTAATAAGAGACCTGGGGAGGGGTTGATTAAGTCTCTATCTAATAGAGACCTGAGAGGGGTTGATTAAGTCTCTATCTAATAGAGACCTGGGGGAGGTTGATTAAGTCTCTATCTAACTAGAGACCTGGAGAGGTTGATTAAGTCTCTATCTGATGAGAGAGACCTGGGGAGGGGTTGATTAAGTCTCTATCTAGACTAGAGACCTGAGGGAGGGTTGATTAAGTCTCTATCTGATAGAGACCTGGGAGAGTGGATGGTTGATTAAGTCTCTATCTGATAGAGACCTGGGAGAGAGGAGTTGATTAAGTCTCTATCTAATAGAGACCTGGGGAGGGGGTTGATTAAGTCTCTATCTAATAGAGACCTGGGGAAGAGAGGTTGATTAAGTCTCTATCTAATAGAGACCTGAGAGAGGTGGTTGATTAAGTCTCTATCTAATAGAGACCTGGGGAGAGTTGATTGAGTCTCCTATCTGATAGAGACCTGGGGGAGAGTTGATTAAGTCTCTACTGATAGAGACCTGGGGGGTTGATTAAGTCTCTATCTGATAGAGTCCTGGGGGATGGTTGATTAAGAGGGAGGAGGGGTTGATTAAGTCTCTATCTGATAGAGGACCTGGGAGATGGATGATTAAGGGAGTTGAAGTCTCTATCTAATAGAGACCTGAGAGGGAGGGTTGATTAAGTCTCTATCTGATAGAGACCTGGGGAGGGATGGTTGATTAAGTCTATCTAATAGAGACCTAGGGGGTTGATTAAGTCTCTATCTAATAGAGACCTGGGGAGAGGATGGTTGATTAAGTCTCTATCTAATAG
Source organism: Oncorhynchus nerka (assembly GCF_034236695.1). Classification (NCBI taxonomy): domain Eukaryota; kingdom Metazoa; phylum Chordata; class Actinopteri; order Salmoniformes; family Salmonidae; genus Oncorhynchus; species Oncorhynchus nerka. Next base: position 153,596 of record NW_027040106.1, read on the forward strand.
AGACCTGAGGGATGGTTGATTAAGTCTCTATCTGATAGAGACCTGGGGGATGGATGGTTGATTAAGTCTCTATCTGATAGAGACCTGGGGGAGGTTGATTAAGTCTCTATCTAATAGAGACCTGGGAGAGGGGTTGATTAAGTCTCTATCTGATAGAGACCTGGGGAGGGGGTTGATTAAGTCTCTATCTAATAGAGACCTGGAGGATGGTTGATTAAGTCTCTATCTGATAGAGACCTGGGGAGGGATGGTTGAAGGATTAAGTCTCTATCTGATAGAGACCTGGAGGAGGTTGATTAAGTCTCTATCTAATAGAGACCTGGAGAGGATGGTTGATTAAGTCTCTATCTGATAGAGACCTGGGGAGGGTGGTTGATTAAGTCTCTATCTGATAGAGACCTGGAGGAGGATGGTTGATTAAGTCTCTATCTGATAGAGACCTGGGGGAGGGGTTGATTAAGTCTCTATCTGATAGAGACCTGGGGAGGATGGTTGATTAAGTCTCTATCTGATAGAGACCTGGGGAGGGATGGTTGATTAAGTCTCTATCTGATAGAGACCTGGGGAGGGGTTGATTAAGTCTCTATCTGATAGAGACCTGGGGGAGGGATGGTTGATTAAGTCTCTATCTGATAGAGACCTGGGGAGGTAGTTGATTAAGTCTCTATCTGATAGAGACCTGGGGGAGGGATGGTTGATTAAGTCTCTATCTGATAGAGACCTGGGAGGTGGTTGATTAAGTCTCTATCTAATAGAGACCTGGGGAGGGGGTTGATTAAGTCTCTATCTGATAGAGACCTGGGGAGAGTGGTTGATTAAGTCTCTATCTGATAGAGTCCTGGGGAGGATGGTTGATTAAGTCTCTATCTAATAGAGACCTGGGGAGGTGGTTGATTAAGTCTCTATCTAATAGAGACCTGGAGAGGGGTTGATTAAGTCTCTATCTGATAGAGACCTGGGGAGGGGGTTGATTAAGTCTCTATCTAATAGAGACCTGGGGAGGAGTTGATTAAGTCTCTATCTAATAGAGACCTGGAGAGAGGGTTGATTAAGTCTCTATCTAATAGAGACCTGGGAGGATTGAGTTCGATTAGAGACTGGGGAGGGGTTGATTAAGTCTCTATCTAATAGAGACCTGGGGAGGGGTTGATTAAGTCTCTATCTAATAGAGACCTGGGGAGAGGGTTGATTAAGTCTCTATCTGATAGAGACCTGGGGAGATGGTTGATTAGGGGGTTGATTAAGTCTCTATCTAATAGAGACCTGGGGAGAGGGGGTTGATTAAGTCTCTATCTGATGAGAGACCTGGGGGGGTTGATTAAGTCTCTATCTAATAGAGACCTGGGGAGAGGGGTGGTTGATTAAGTCTCTATCTGATAGAGACCTGGGAGGATGGTTGATTAAGGGGGGTTGATTAAGTCTCTATCTAATAGAGACCTGGGGAGGGGGGTTGATTAAGTCTCTATCTGATAGAGACCTGGGGAGGGGTTGATTAAGTCTCTATCTAATAGAGACCTGGAGAGGGGTTGATTAAGTCTCTATCTAATAGAGACCTGGAGGGGTGGTTGATTAAGTCCTATCTAATAGAGACCTGGGGGAGGGTTGATTAAGTCTCTATCTAATAGAGACCTGGGGAGGGAGGTTGATTAAGTCTCTATCTAATAGAGACCTGGGAAGAGGTTGATTAAGTCTCTATCTAATAGAGACCTGGGAGAGGGAGTTGATTAAGTCTCTATCTGATAGAGACCTGGGGAGGATGGGGTTGATTAAGTCTCTATCTAATAGAGACCTGGGGGAGGGGGTTGATTAAGTCTCTATCTGATAGAGACCTGGAGGGGTTGATTAAGCTCTATCTGATAGAGACCTGGGGGAGGGATGGTTGATTAAGTCTCTATCTGATAGAGACCTGGGGAGGAGGGATGGTGATTAAGTCTCTATCTAATAGAGACCTGGAGGGGAGGGTTGATTAAGTCTCTATCTAATAGAGACCTGGAGGGGTTGATTAAGTCTCTATCTGATAGAGACCTGGGGAGGTTGATTAAGTCTCTATCTGATAGAGACCTGGGAGGTGGTTGATTAAGTCTCTATCTAATGAGAGACCTGGGGGTTGATTAAGTCTCTATCTGATAGAGACCTGGGGAGTGTTGATTAAGTCTCTATCTAATAGAGACCTGGGGGTGGTTGATTAAGTCTCTATCTGATAGAGTACCTGAGGGAGGTGTTGATTAAGTCTCTATCTAATGGAGACCTGGGGGGTTGATTAAGTCTCTATCTAATAGAGACCTGGGAGAGAGGGTTGATTAAGTCTCTATCTAATAGAGACCTGGGGGAGGGGTTGATTAAGTCTCTATCTGAGTAGAGACCTGGGGATGGTTGATTAAGGGGGGTTGATTAAGTCTCTATCTAATAGAGACCTGGAGGGGAGTTGATTAAGTCTCTATCTGATAGAGACCTGGAGAGGGGTTGATTAAGTCTCTATCTGATAGAGACCTGGGAAGATGGTGATTAAGGGGTTGATTAAGTCTCTATCTAATAGAGACCTGGAGAGAGTGGTTGATTAAGTCTCTATCTAATAGAGACCTGGGAGAGAGGGAGTTGATTAAGTCTCTATCTGATAGGAGACCTGGAGAGGTTGATTAAGTCTCTATCTGATAGAGACCTGGGAGAGGATGGTTGATTAAGTCTCTATCTGATAGAAGTCCTGGGGAGAGGGGTTGAGTTAAGTCTCTATCTGATAGAGACCTGGGGGAAGGGATGGTTGATTAAGGGAGGCGGGGGGTTGATTAAGTCTCTATCTAATAGAGACCTGGAGGAGAAGTGGTTGATTAAGTCTCTATCTAATAGAGACCTGGGGGAGGGGGGTTGATTAAGTCTCTATCTGATAGAGTCCTGGGGGGGGGGGGATGGTTGATTAAGTCTCTATCTGATAGAGATGTTGATGGTCTCATTGTTTTATTGACGAGGAAGGGAAAGTAGATAGCTAAGTAAAAACAGGTCCAACCACACGACATGACAACGACATATCACGCCACAGGGCTGTGTCGGCTAAAGGTCAGTCTGGAACCTCGTTCCTCAGTTATCTCTGACAACGACATATCAGGGCTGTGTCGGCTAAAGGTCAGTCTGGAACCTCGTTCCTCAGTTATCTCTGACAACGACATATCAGGGCTGTGTCGGCTAAAGGTCAGTCTGGAACCTCGTTCCTCAGTTATCTCTGACAACGACATATCAGGGCTGTGTCGGCTAAAGGTCAGTCTGGAACCTCGTTCCTCAGTTATCTCTGACAACGACATATCAGGGCTGTGTCGGCTAAAGGTCAGTCTGGAACCTCGTTCCTCAGTTATCTCTGACAACGACATATCAGGGCTGTGGGTCGGCTAAAGGTCAGTCTGGAAACCTCGTTCTGGTTATCTGACAGCTGACATATCAGGGCTGTGTCGGCTAAAGGTCAGTCTGGAACCTCGTTCCTCAGTTATCTCTGACAACGACATATCAGGGCTGTGTCGGCTAAAGGTCAGTCTGGAACCTCGTTCCTCAGTTATCTCTGACAACGACATATCAGGGCTGTGTCGGCTAAAGGTCAGTCTGTTGTGGTCTCTCTCTCTGTAGATAACAGTGATCTGATAGCCTGTATGGTTGTGTTGTGGTCTCTCTCTCTCTGTAGATAACAGTGATCTGATAGCCTGTATGGTTGTGTTGTGGTCTCTCTGTAGATAACAGTGATCTGATAGCCTGTATGGTTGTGTTGTGGTCTCTCTCTCTCTGTAGATAACAGTGATCTGATAGCCTGTATGGTTGTGTTGTGGTCTTCTTCTCTGTAGATAACAGTGATCTGATAGCCTTATGATGTTGTGTTGTGGTTCTCCTGTAGATAACAGATCTGATAGCCCAGATGGTTGTGTTGTGGTCTCTCTCTCTGTAGATAACAGTGATCTGATAGCCTGTATGGTTGTGTTGTGGTCTCTCTCTCTCTGTAGATAACAGTGATCTGATAGCCTGTATGGTTGTGTTGTGGTCTCTCTCTGTAGATAACAGTGATCTGATAGCCTGTATGGTTGTGTTGTGGTCTCTCTGTAGATAACAGTGATCTGATAGCCTGTATGGTTGTGTTGTGGTCTCTCTCTCTGTAGATAACAGTGATCTGATAGCCTGTATGGTTGTGTTGTGGTCTCTCTCTCTCTGTAGATAACAGTGATCTGATAGCCTGTATGGTTGTGTTGTGGTCTCTCT
>NW_027040107.1:0-2500 GCF_034236695.1 Oncorhynchus nerka
CCCTCCTCTCCTCCTCTCTCCCCCTCCCTCCTCCCTCCCCTCTCCTCCCCTCTCCCTCCTCTCCTCCTCCTCCCCCTCCCTCCTCCCTCCCTCCTCCCCCTCCCTCCCTCCTCTCTCCTCCTCCCTCCTCCCTCCTCTCCTCCTCTCTCCCCCTCCCTCCTCTCCTCCTCTCTCCCCCCTCCCTCCTCCTCCTCCTCTCTCCCCCTCCTCTCCTCCCTCCTCTCTCCCTCCCTCCTCCCTCCTCTCTCTCCCTCCCCTCCCCTCCCTCCTCTCCTCCTCTCCTCCTCCCTCCCTCCCTCCTCTCCTCCTCCCTCCTCCCTCCTCCTCCCCCTCTCCTCCTCCCTCCCCTCCTCCCTCCTCCTCCCTCCTCTCTCCTCCCCTCCCTCCTCCTCCTCCTCTCCTCCTCTCTCCCCCTCCTCCTCCTCCTCCCTCCCCTCCCTCCTCTCCTCCTCCCCTCTCCTCCTCCCCTCCCTCCTCTCCTCCCCCTCTCTCTCCTCCCCTCCCTCCTCTCCTCCTCTCTCTCCTCCCTCCCTCCTCTCCTCCTCCCCTCCCCTCCTCTCCTCCTCCTCTCCTCCCTCCTCTCTCCTCCTCCTCCTCCCTCCCTCTCCCTCCCCTCCCTCCTCCTCTCCTCCTCCTCCCCTCCTCCTCTCCTCCCCCCCTCCTCTCCTCCTCTCTCCTCCCCTCCCTCCTCTCCTCCCTCCCCTCCTCCTCCCTCCCTCCTCTCTCCTCCCTCTCCTCCTCCCTCCTCTCCTCCTCCTCCCCTCCCTCCTCCTCTCTCCTCCCCTCCCTCCTCTCCCTCCTCTCTCCCTCCCTCTCTCTCCCCCTCCCTCCTCTCCTCCTCCCTCCCTCCTCTCCTCCTCCTCCTCCTCCCTCCCCCCTCCTCCTCCCCTCCTCTCCTCCTCCCCTCCCTCCCTCCCTCCTCTCCTCCTCCCTCTCCTCCTCCCTCCTCCCCCTCCCTGGAATGGAAGGAGGAAGAAGAGGGTCCCTAAACAACACCAACAAAGTTAAACTATGTGTTTTTGAAGGAGAATCGCTGCTCACCAAGCGGCTGTGGATAAACATGTATTTATTATGTATAACAACAACACGCTAAGCCATTCTTTAATCAGATTATATTTTATTTATTTAATTTCACTCATCAATCAGTTAAACTGCAGTGTACAGTACATCCTAACAGGGTTTGAATGATACCAGATGTTATGTTGGTAAGATATACAGTATAATTAGATATAATATCTGTCTCTCTGTCTGTCTGCTTCCCTCATTCCCTCTAGACTGTCCCTAATGGCCCCAAACCCTCATTCCCTCTAGACTGTCCCTAATGGCCCCAAACCCTCATTCCCTCTATACTGTCCCTAATGGCCCCAAACCCTCATTCCCTCTCTACTGTCCCTAATGGCCCCAAACCCTCATTCCCTCTAGACTGTCCCTAATGGCCCCCTATTCCTTCCCTCATTCCCTCTAGACTGTCCCGAATGGCCCCAAACCCTCATTCCATCTATACTGTCCATAATGGCCCCAAACCCTCATTCCCTCTAGACTGTCCCTAATGGCCCCAAACCCTCATTCCCTCTAGACTGTCCCTAATGGCCCCAAACCCTCATTCCCTCTATACTGTCCCTAATGGCCCCAAACCCTCATTCCCTCTATACTGTCCCTAATGGCCCCAAACCCTCATTCCCTCTATACTGTCCCTAATGGCCCCAAACCCTCATTCCCTCTATACTGTCCCGAATGGCCCCAAACCCTCATTCCCTCTATACTGTCCATAATGGCCCCAAACCCTCATTCCCTCTATACTGTCCATAATGGCCCCAAACCCTCATTCCCTCTAGACTGTCCCTAATGGCCCCAAACCCTCATTCCCTCTAGACTGTCCCTAATGGCTCCAAACCCTCATTCCCTCTAGACTGTCCCTAATGGCCCCAAACCCTCATTCCCTCTATACTGTCCCTAATGGCCCCAAACCCTCATTCCCTCTATACTGTCCCTAATGGCCCCAAACCCTCATTCCCTCTATACTGTCCCTAATGGCCCCATATTCCTTCCCTCTAGACTGTCCCTAATGGCCCCAAACCCTCATTCTCTCTATACTGTCCCTAATGTCCCCAAACCCTCATTCCCTCTATACTGTCCCTAATGGCCCCACACCCTCATTCCCTCTATACTGTCCCTAATGGCCCCATATTCCTTCCCTCTAGACTGTCCCTAATGGCCACAAACCCTCATTCCCTCTAGACTGTCCCTAATGGCCCCAAACCCTCATTCCCTCTATACTGTCCCTAATGGCCCCATATTCCTTCCCTCATTCCTTTTAGACTGTCCCTAATATTTTAACATAGAGAATAGGGGCCATTAGAGAGGCAGATCTATATTTTAACATAGAGAATAGGGGCCATTAGAGAGGCATAGCTATATTTTAACATAGGAGATAGGGGCCATTAGAGAGGCAGATCTATATTTTAACATAGGGAATAGGGGCCATTAGAGAGGCAGATCT